>NC_056729.1:1730263178-1730298178 GCF_019279795.1 Protopterus annectens | reverse complement strand
GGTATTAAATGATGAATTTAACATTGGTATAGTTATACTTAACAACAAGGGAGGGGATTTTAAGGTCTATAATTACAGTGAAGTGGAATTTAACAGCCAGGTTGCTGACCTTTTTGAAAAAGGTCTGTCTTTTGTACTTACTAAAAAATCATTCTTAGATCAAACTTTAATAGACGTTAAACTTTTTACCAGGAAATTGAATTTCAAATTTTTCTTTAAAGGGACCTCCATTACTCTTGGTGACAAGCAAATATGCAAAAAAAATCTAGCACAGTCAACCCTACCCTTCACCCAACAGTATTGATTTTCAAAGAAATGTGTGAGAAAGACATTAGGAAAATGTTTACAACAAATAATAGTGAAGGGGGATGGGGAAACAACATAAACAATGATGAAGCAATATTTTTAAAGCAAATTTGCAATCATTCTGAGCTAAGGGTTGTGAAACCTGATAAAGGTGGAGGTCTTGTTATCATGAATAAGAACATATACATAGCTAAAATGTTCACTTTGCTATATGGGGACACCTATTATGAAGTAGGTGTGAATGAAAAGAACATCTGTTATAGGAAAGTGGATGTTATGCTAGAAGAAATGGTACTGAACCACCAAATTAGTTTAGATGAATATCAGTGCATGGTAGTAAAACATCCAAGAATACCCATGATTTTTGGTGTCCCCAAGATACATAAGGATCTAGCAGACCCGCCTTTCAGACCAATACTTGATGCCCATGCATGGAAGACTTTTCCTATAGCCAGATTCATTAATAGTCAGTTAAAGAATACATTGAGAGACTGTCCCTGGGTATTAAAAGATTCCTGGGACTTTTTGTCAAAACTAACAAGAGAAATGTACAGTGACAAGCTGATTTCCATCACTATTGATATTTGTGATTTATTTTCGGTTATACCACATGATATTGGGATAGATTGGTTTTATCAATATTTATGCCAATACATGACCCTTAACCATAACCGTAAACTGTTAGAACATTAATGGATCTTGTATTGGATACCAATATTATTACATTTGAACAACAGTTATTTAAACAAGTCAGGGGGGTGGCGATGGGGGAGCATGTGGCCCCATCTTTGCCAATATTGTGTTGGCCTTCTGGGAAAGGAATTGATTTTTAAGAGCCCCTTGGCAAATTATTGGACATTTTATGGGTGTTACCTTGATGACATCATTATTTTGTGGAATAACAACATGGAAATGCTTCATAATGTTTTAAATTTCATGAAAAGCAGCAATGAATTTTTGGAATTCACATATACCGTAAGTGTCAAAGAGGTAAATTATTTAGATATAACTATCAAAAAGGATGTTAATGCCAACCAATTCATTTCTACAATATTCCAAAAGCCCACATATTAAAATAATCTCTTGCATTATGACAGCTGTCAGCCACCACACCAAAAGAAATTGTTAGTTAAAGGTCAAGGGGTGCGGCTGGCCAGAATGGTATCAGAATATAATGATTTTTTTGGAACAAATAGAGACTTTGAAGGGTATGTTAATACAAAGAGGATATTCTATTAATTTTGTTAGCAATGTTTTAAATGAAGTAACGCAAAAAAGAAATATTGGACATTTTACCCCTTTATTTGGGGTAGGTGGTGGTCTACAAGATAGAGAAAAGCAAAATGGTAAAGGGAGTTTCAATAAATCTGCTATATTTAGATATAATACCCACTTCTACAACATTAGGGATATTATTAGGGGCAATTGGACATCCCCCAGAATCGTCTACAAAAAGGATTGTAGTATAAAAAATATGTTGGAATGACATAAACAAGAGACAAGCAGGGGGAAAGGCATGGTCAAATGTGGGTACAGTATGCAATGCCAGTATATGATAGAAGCTAAAGAGATATATATTCCTAATTATGGGAACTATATTATTCATGACACATTTTCTTGTAGCAGCAAAGCTGCGGTATACCTCACCCTCTGTTCCTAGTGTCCTAGTTTCTATATAGGAAAGACCATTAACGCCTTTAGGAGCAGGGTGTACTAGCACCACTACAATATTTGTAAAAAAGACATCACAAATGCTCTGGTAACACATATAATAGAACATGAAGGACATAGCTTTAAATGTATTATCCTAGATCAGATAAAATTGGGGGAAAGGGGTAGCCCACTGAATGATTACTTGGAATTTAAAGACATTAAATGGCAAATTAGGACCAATGCAACAGAACAACTGGCCTTAATAATGCTATGTTCATCAGCTCTATTTTAAGATTAAAAGCACAATTTTACATGTGATTCAAAGGGGGGACTTAACTGGATAGTAGGAATTTTGCATCTAGTTTGGTATAACATGTACTTTTATATGTAGTATGTTTTATCAGTATCATTTTTAAGTCATGATTTCAAAAGTTCTGAATAGATGACCCCTTTAAGAGGTTCATGATGTCATTAATTGATTAATTACTATTATATTTGTGTGTGTGTGTGTATATATATATATATATATATATATATATATATATATATATATATATATATATAGTACTAATCTATGAACCTATGAACCTATTATTTAGGGTTGGGAGGGTGGCCTAATGGTTAAGGTGTTTGCCTTGCAAACACAAGGTGCAGGGTTTGAGTCTCACAAGGCATAATTGGCTAGGCTTAAAATGGCTCGCAAGGGAAGTTAGCTTAGTACTAACCTATGAACCTATATATATATATATATATATATATATATATAAGGTTGTTGGGAGGTAGATTAATTTATTCTGATGAAGTTTCTAATGTGGAGACAAAGGCACTAAATAAATAAATACTCTGTGGATTATTGGCTCAGCTCCTTTGTCTGGTCTGGTTTATCTTCCTTCCTTCTTTCTATTTCCTATCCCTACACCCTTACCACCATTACAGATACTTCAGAACAAACATCTTCACCCTTGTGTAAATGTATTTTCTATATGATATTTTTGACACAGTTGCTATAGGCCTCTTCTTGTATCAACAATTATATTGTACTGCTAATAGCTAGATTTACTCACAAGTACTTTGCCAGTCTTTATTTCATTTGTTAAAACTCTTATGCAGTTTAATCTGCTATAAGTGTTATCTGTGTTTCTATCAAACTGTAAGTATCACAGTGTTATCTAAGCTTTACAGATCAATCCGTTATAATTGTTACCTTGTGTTTTTATTCTAACTGTATGTATCACAATGTTATCTAGTGTTTTTATCAAATTGTATGTTTTGTATATATCATTGTGGAGCTTTTCTCCCCAGGCATCCACTGAAAATGGGCATTCTTTGGCCCATTGGACCTTCCCGGTAAACAAATGCAAATAAATAAATAATAAATAAAGTAGGTCAATAAAGATAACTTTGAATGGGATGTACAGTTTATAACAGGAGCAGGCTATGTAAAGAAAGGCCTTAAATAACATAACAAATAAGTAAATTAAAGAGTGGCTGGAAGTGGGAAGTAACACAACTCCTGTTCAAAACAAAAACAGATGTATGAAATGGATACATGCTATTATTTAGTGCTAGGGACAGGAGAGGTACATTTGTTGGGGTCTTTAATATGCCTATTAATTGGAGGTCCTTGGCTCCACCATATTTAAAGCAGATCAGGATTACGCTTAGCATTCTACAAGGGGTAGATATCTTATACAACTAGTACTAACATCTATACAGGGAACAGTTATCTTGCATTTTTTGTTGTGATATGGGGTGAGAGAGGTAATCAGTTCTACAAGTGGACAGCAGCCTGACTGAATCAACTATCATCACTGAGATTCAGTTGTTTCTTACAGCCAACTTACCTACAGAGACAAGTCAATCAAAAAAAAAAAATGATTGTTCTAAATTTCAAGCCACATATTGACAAAATAATGCAGTTCTTAAGGAAGACTGTAGGAATCAGCCTTAAAGAAAGTATGAAAGAGCAGTGAGAATACATTAATAACATCCATCATGGATGGAATGTATCAAATGCAACAAAGTAAATGCTACAGTTCTGAAAAGAGCTGGCATCAGATGTAACAAACGGAAACCATGTATCAATATGAAATTATATAAGGCATTCCAGAAGGAGGAGCATAGACAGTGATAGTCATTTATAAGCCAAAGTAACTGCAAAACATAGCTTAGGTAGCGTTGTCGCCTCACAGTATGACGTTGTCCTGTTTGATTCTTAGCTAGAGCATCTTCTGTGTGGAGATGTGCGTGAATGGGTGTACCTTCGTTGAAGGTTGTGCATCAGAGCTGGCAACTCGGCATGTAAAAATCTACTGCCAATCATTAGCGGACCGGAGTTCTGCTGTGGCGACCCCTAACCGGGAAAAGCCGAAAAACACAACAACAACAACAAAAAAGTCTTAAAAGCAAAGGAAACCAAAAAAACTTTTATATATGCATATAACAGAAAGAAAGACAAAATTCAAACTATTTTATGAAGTCATAATGTACAAGGCAGTGCATCTGAACAGAAATAGACTTTTCATAAATACCTTATCAAACAAAAGGATGATCTGCTCAGACTGCAATAATTTTAATTCCAAATCATATTGACTAATAAAAAACCTTCACATTTTCTGACTGATGATAGTAAATTTTTATGCAGAAAGTTATCTCAGACACAAGTTTTTTAGATGAAAGGGAAACTGACCACCATTTCAAATTATCCCAGCTTGTATCACAAAATTAATGCTAAATGCCTTCCTGCATACTGATGCATTAAATAGTGCATGCCTACTTTGCCATAAATTACAGGATCCATAATTCATGGTTACTGTAAGTGTCTCAGCCTGATGAAAAATAATCAGTTATAAAAAGGCCCTACCATAAGGAAAAGCAATCAACATAGGGCCAGCAATTAATGCCCATAGCAGACACTCCTGGCATTTACATGCTTCAGTTATGAACTGAAATAACCTTATTAAAAAAAACATGTTGAGAAAGGTATAACACTAAAGTGTATAATTGGTTTTATTAATTTCTTCTTTAAATTATGAAAACAAAACTAAATATACATGATTTGTTAACTCACATGTTCCCTTTCTGTTATTTCTCTCTAAAAAGTGTTATCCACTCCTGTTTTTATTAAGAAGGGTATTCCAGACATCAGTAAATGTTTTCTTTATTGCAAATACAACACATGAGAAGGTGATCACTTCAGAATGGAAACAAGTCTATTTTGGGTCAGATTCCTACATTCCCAGACTGTTTCTAGTACAAATTAGCAGCATGCTTTTAAGGATAAAATTTTTATTTAGTCTACATTTTGATAAAATTAAGAACCACAAATTGCAAAATTATCATATTACAGCCCAGATGTGGATGGGGTGTTCTACCAAATCCAAGTTTCATGGTGATCTAATACTGACCTGCAGACTGGATTTCTGATGCACAACAGGGTGAGTAAAATGATTCTGAATGCACTGAGCTGTTAATTATGACATTCATATTAGGTAGAAATAAAAAAAAGACTTACAAATTAAAATATCCTTCTGTGGATATATGTTTCTTAGAGGATCAACTTTATAATAAAAGAAATGCACAAAGATAATTACAACAGAACAGTATAATCAAGCACTACGTGCCTTTTCATGCCAACTGTCACTGGGAAAATCATCTTAGCAGTCTTTTAAGATGCAGAATCACATGCTACTGTAATTAGATTTTACTGAGTAAAGGACCTAGAATTAGTCACTAGGGCTACAGATTAAGAGATGGAACCCGAGCAGGTGTCTTTCTTGCATGAGTCCATCTTTAAAACATTTTGCATTATTTCTCAGTGAATGTCTCAGAGCTAGAATGTTCTAACATCAGTGAAACCTGTAACAATACTGTTGTAGAGTGATTGGTGGTTGACGATTATGTGGTCAGGGCTTGGAAGATCAAACTGAACATGTCAGAACTGTGGGTTTCAAATGTCCGAATACTGAACACCAGCAATTTCGAAACCCAACTCTGCCTCCCTTCTGGATTCATGTTTAGACTTGTTCCTGGGTCCAGTGTGGTAGGGTATTTTTGGGATTCAAGGTTGTGGAAAACATGGTGCATAGTTGGTATTCTGACTTTTGTCGGTGCATTTCAGGGTTTCCACTGGTCGAACTTCTAAGCCTTGACCAATTAAAAGTAAATGTGATTGGCAGCCAAAGGGCTCTCTTACAATCTATGGTATTATAAAACTGGATGTCTGTTGCATTTTATTAATCATGTTTTCTGTCTATCTGTGTATTTGCAGACATTGTCACAAACTTGCAGATTCTCACAATACAATGCAGTTTTCTTTCATCAACTCTAAAAGCTGTGTAAAAATAAAAATTGAGAACAGATAAAACTCTTGTATAACGTTTAGTGTATTACCACCATCCATTCAATTTCGAAGCATAATCATTTTACAATCTCTATTTTTTTTTGTTGGAGTTTATGAAACTTTTCATCATAAATTTGCAGAGAATCCTGAAAAATATGAGAGTGTGTGGGTGTGGGTATTTGTGTGTGTGTGTGTGTGTGTGTGTGTGTGTGTGTGTGTGTGTGTGTGTGTGTGTGTGTGTGTGTGTGTCTGTGTGCATGTATACATATGGTTGTATAGAATGTCTAAGATAGTGTGGTTGTAACAGTCACTAGTTTGATAGCTAATGGACAATAGAAGTTGAGAGACAGAAGATTATAGATGGTAGAACAGAAGATTAGGGCAGTGAGTTGTTATCAAGTTGCTTCATATAGTCTAATATTTGATTTATGCCATTTTAATTTGCCTATTTTTTTTTAATTTCTCCAAGTCTTTTGGGTTTCTAATACCATGACGGGAATGGACCCCATTCCTAAGTCAAAGTACGATTAAAGTTCATGAAATTAGTATTGCTTCACTCTTTGATGTCATCCTAAAGTGCTCCTTGCAGCACCAGCAATGTGCCCAGTAATGATTCCTTCTGCAATTCATATGGGGTTACATGAATTGGTAACATATCTAAATATGATTGTAAACTGTTTTTTATAAGACCTGTTGCTCCTACTACTATTGAAACTTTCTGGGTATCTTTCTTCCACATGGCTCTCGTTTCTACCTGCAGATCCAGGTATTTTATGATTTTTTTGTCTCTCTCTGTATACAAGACACTGTAGTCAATGGGTGTGGTGATTCCAATTATCAATGCTACTTTTGTCTTTTTTTTTCTTGGACCACTACATCCGGTTTTCTAACATCTATCTTTTGAACTGTTGGTAATAGGTGATCCCATGTGATATAAACTTCATAATTTTCAATGATTCTTTGTGGCTCATGTTTTCAGTGTTTATCAGCCACTTTGATATCATAATGTTTGCACAATCTCCAGTGTAACAGTCTCACCACATTATTATGCCTTTCAGTATACAGTCCCTCTGCCATTAGTGCGTCGCAACCAGCAGCAAGGTGTGTGAATGTTTCCAATTTGGTTTTACAAAACCTACATTTGTCTGTTTCTCCTACATATTCAATTGATTTTGTAAACCAGGGTGTATGTAGCCCACTATCTTGGGCTGCCAAGATTAACCTTTCATTTCTTAGTTTGAATTCGCCTCTCTCTAACTATTCCTGCATTCGTTCTTGATCACCATGAGGCTCTTCTAGAAGTTTTCTATACTTGCAACTTTATTTATGTTTTTTTCACATTTCTTGCCTTCTCATCTGGTCTTTTACCTTATATTCTTTATTTTGTTTTTTTTGGCACATTCAGTTGCTGCCTGTTTTTTTCCACTTCTGGTTTTATTTCCATTCCTGCTTGACGTCGATATGCTTCTGCTAAATTAAGCAGATATGTCATTTTAGATTTATTCTCCTCATGTTTCAAAACTTTCACTACATTTGGATCTTACAAGGTCAGCAGATATGTGTGGAGTCCCACTATTGCAGATCTATACACGTAATCAGTTTCAAGGAGGCTCATCCCTCCTTCGAAACAGGGAATATATAATCTTGGTATGCACTGATTTTTATAAATCATTTGGTGAGCATGAAGCATCCTACTTGTTTTAATATCCAATCTATCCAACACTTTTTGGGGCCAGTCAATCACTCCAAAACTATAAGTTAGGACAGGAAGAGCAAATTGATTTATAGCTTAGATCTTGTTCCTAGATGTCAATGCTGTGCTCAGGATGAATTTAAGTCTTCTAAAGTATTCCTTACTGAGTTTTATTCACATTTGTTCATGTTTTATTGCTGATCCTTCATCAATTCCCAAGTATTTATACACTCCCTCTTGCTCAAGTTCTTTTGTATCACATTCTTGTCCCAAATGGATGTTTTCCTGGTGCTGCAGTTTGCTTTTACACATTTATCAAGACCAAATGGCATTCCAATACCATCTGAAAAAGTTTTGACAACCTGCAGCTGTGCTTTCAATTTTTCATCTGATGAGCTATTCAGTTTTAAATCATTGACAAAGAGAAGATAAGAAGTCATTAGACTTTCTTGTTTTCTAGCAGCCAAATTGTAGCCATGGCCTAAGCTGTTAAGTAAACAGCTTAATGGATTAATGGCAAGGCAGAATAGCAATGTTGACAGAGAGTCACCCTGGCATATCCCCCTTTGAATTTTTATCCCTGGGATAATAATGTGTCCTTTATCGTGGCTTAATTGCAAAGTGGTCGGCCAATGTTTCATGGTTACTGTAATGTAGTCAATCAGTGTAGGGTGTATCTTACACATTTTTAAGCACTCTTTTATCCATGAATGTGGGATACTATCAAATGCTTTTTTGTAGTCAATCCATGCCATTTCCCCTTCTTACAGTTCTCCACAATAACTTTGTTTAACAACAAATGATCCTTTGTACCATATGAATTTCTTTTATTGCCCTTTTGTTCTACTGCCATAATTGAGTTTTCTTCTAAATGTCTATAAACTCTGTCAGCGTTAATTCCCGTGTATAGTTTATATGTCTTTGGAAGACAAGTTATTGGTCTATAATTTTTAGGGTAGCTTGCAGGTTCACTCTTAAGTAAGAGCATTGTTTTTCCTGTTGTTAACCAGTGTGGTGTCTGTTCGGGGTATACATATAAATAGTTCTTACTCATGGCTAAATCTGGGTCTATATTAGAACATCGACTTTTTAAAACGTCAAATGTTCTAATATCGACCTCTATTCAGTGAGCACTGACAACATCGAACATGCAGAACAGCGAACTTTTTCCAAGGTTAAAATTTGCTGTTCTGACACACATACACACAACACAAACACACCAAACAAACAGCAATCCACACACATACACCTAAAAGTCTACATCTAACCCTACACTAAACTGTGCACACACCACTAGCTATCCATTTACCTTAACCCAAACTCTAACCCTAAGGTCCATCACTATCGCACACTCACCTCACCCGCACCCTAACCCTAACTCACCTACCCTGCCCTAACCCTCACGTCCACACAATCACGCACTTACCTGACCCGCTCCCTAATCCTAACTCACCTACCCCATGCCCTAACCCTCACGTCCACACAATCACACACTTACCTGATCCTGACCCGTAACTTTCCACCACAGTGCTGAACATAGCAAAGCCACAGGAACGGCCAACCGAATTCCCTCCCTAAGAAGAAAGTCGGTGTTCCGCAGCTTCACTATTTTCAGCGTTCACTGAATAGGGGTCGATATTAGAACATTTGAAGTTGTGAAACTTCGATGTTCTAATATAGACCCACTAAATCCTTGTGCAAAGAAGTTAATACTTTAAGCCAAAAGTTAGGTACTGCATCTGGGCCTGGGGTTTTCCAGTTAGAGGCTTTTCTTAACTTTGTTTCAGTCTCTCTAGCTGTTATTTCATCCCATTTCATATCCTGCAAATTTGAACTTCTTATTCTTTTTTTTACTACTTCTAGCCATTTAGCATCTTTGTTATGCTCTAGAGGCTCTTCATAGATACTTCTCCAAAATGCATCTATTTCTTCTTTTTTGGCAGTCTTTCAATTCCTGTTATATTTCCCAATTCTCTATAAAAAATTTTTTGGATCATCAATAAATTGCTCATTTTGTACTTTTCCTTTATATTTATCTTCGTATCTTCTAAGTCTTTCTGCCTGTGCTGAGATTTTTAGTTTATTATTTACGATAGTACATAATAGACCCTGGTCTGTTCTAATACTGCACATTGCTTTTATTACATCTATCTTTTTTAGTATTTTTGTTGACCTGTTCCCTCTTCAATAATCTTCTAACAGTGACACTTCTTGTCTTAGTTGTTTTATAGGTAAAATCAAGTTGGAGGTTGCAGGAGCAAAACAGGTCCAAAAAAATGAAGAGTATCTCAAGACCAACTATGTAAAAGGATGAATATTTATTTGAAGATGAGCGCTTTCACTGTTAACACAGCTTCTTCAGATCTAAGTTAAAATAAATAAAAACTTAAAATGGTTCTTTTATATGATCACCTCTAGTGGTCAAACAAGTAATTACAATGAAGAAAACATAAACTGATTATTTTGTATGATCACCTCTAGTGGTCAAACAAGTAATTACAATGAGGATACATATAATGAATGAATAGCAAGTTGGATATACATCATAAAATCACAAATCAAATAGATGTTAAATGCTCAAACAATGCCTGTCCTGAAACTACAGAAAATCCCAGTCAACTACATTTCCAAATGGAATGACATGGAAAATATAGAACTTATGTAAGAAATATCATAAATAAAAGTGAGTATTAAAGGGGGGGGAAGAACAATGACATAAAATGCTGAATTCTCTAGTGGTCAAACAAGTGAATACAATAAAGATGCATATAATGAATAAATAACAAGTTGAATATACAAAATATATGTCCTGAAATCACAAATCAAATGGATGTTAAATGCTCAAACAATGCCTGTCCTGAAAATACAGAAAATCCCAGTCAACTACATTTCCAAATGGAATGACATGAAAAATATAGAACCTATGTGAGAAATATCATAAATAAGAGTGAGTATTAAAGGGGGGGGGAAGAAAAATGAGGTAAAATACTAGTGCAGATGTCACTAGAGAAAGCAGATACAATCTATTTAATATTCCTATGTGTTCTTAGTCTCGGTTTTATCGAAGCTCTATCATTGAGGCCAGATCCTTTATCTGCCCTAAGCCGAACTATCCAGTCACATTCCTTATTTTCTGTATGCGTCCTAATATCACCTCCTCTTATTGCTGGAACTATAGTTTCAAGTACTCTAAAACAAAAACAGTGCGATCTTCCTGCAAGATTGACATGTTTCGCTAGGGCATTATGAGGTGAACCCTTCCTTATGTGATAGATGTGTTCCCTCATTCTGTCCCTTAATGATCGGTTGGTTTTCCCAACATAAAAGTGGGAGCAGATCTGGCAGGTGGCCAAATATACCACATTAGTGGTCATGCAGTCAGCCTCCACATTTATTTCATAAGTGACAAGCGTATCAGGATGTAAAAAGTTGCTGTCTTCATAATAAATTGACAGAAATTGCATCTACCACACGGTTTAGTATGTCCTGCTACTTTGTTTACTGTTCCATACTTAGGATAGCATAGCATCTTTTTAAGATTGTTCTTATTCTTGTACAAAAAACTGGGAGTTTCACCAACTATGACTCTTAATTTAGGATCAACATGCATGATGGACCAATATTTATTGATGATATCTCTAATCTCATTATTATCTGATGAATAATATGTTGAAAACTTAACATGAGATGACATGTGCTCCCTATTCACCTGGGTGTTGGAACCGTGATGTCCAAAATATGGTGTAGCTACGGTGTTACGTAGTCCTAAGTCTCGTTCCAGAGAAGGATCAATTTCATTGATATTGTATCCTCTCTGCAGAAGTCTACTTTTAAGGTCCCCTAGTTCAGATACGAAGCCTGCCTCCATAGGATTTAGCCTTGATGCTCTAATGGCCTGACCTACCATAGTTTCATAGTTTCATAGTAGTGTACTAGGCTATCTGCCCGGGGGCATTTATAAGCCTAGCCAACAGTGATGTGGCTTACGCCACCCCGTACTATATAGTTGCGCCTCTCTAGTAGTGACACATGTGGGACCCCATTATTTAGTAAACTATACCTCTGTCTAGTAGTGACACTGAGGTGACTCCCGGGGTAAACTTGCGATCTCCCATCCATGCATCGAGATTTTTCTTGAACAGTGCCAATGAAGGGCTCTGTCTCACATGAACTGGGATTTTGTTCCAGAGTATGGGTAACCTCTGTGTTATGAATCTATCCCTCCAGCATGTCCTATTCATATTTGTGCAGAGGTTGAAATCTTTAGCTCGCGTGGTTCTGGTGGATTTGGATTTTTTGAGATGGAGCATGTCCATCAATTCCTGGTTGGACATGGCCCTATATGTTAGGCACAAATCACCTCTGAGCAGGCGGTATGCTACTGAATAGAGCTGGAGTTTCTTTAATCTAGCTGGATAAGGCACATGTTTGAGACCTATGATCCTCTTGGTGAGGTACTTCTGGGGTCTTTCCAGTTGTTGCATGTGCCGGGTGAGATACATCCCAAATGGAGCATTATATTCAATCATGGGCCTGACAAGGGAGGAATATAGAGGTACAATGACCTCCTTTGATCTGGATGAGAATCCCTTCATGATGAGATGGGCAGCGTGAGAATGTCTTTCTGACCACTTTGGCAACATGGTTGTCAAAGGAGAGGTCACTATCGACTTGAGTCCCCAGGTCTCTGATTACTTCTTCCGTATTCAGTGGGTTATTGTCTACGTGATAATTTGTGGGTACTTTGTTTTTCCCAAAGGGATGACTATACATTTTTTGGCATTAAGTTTGAGGCCATGATTCCGGCACCAGTTGTCCGTTTCAGTGAGACCTTTCTGTAGGATGTGTGTGTCAGCAGGTGAATCAACTATGGCACCCAGTTTGCAGTCATCTGCAAACTTTGTCAGCCATAATCCTCCCATATTTGCTTTCACATCTGAGAAGTAAATGCCGAATAAGAGTGGACCCAAGACTGAGCCCTGTGGGACACCACTCGTGACTGGTTTTGAGTCTGACATGGCTCCAGCAATTTTAACCTTATGGGTTCTGTTTTTTAGCCAGTGTGCTAACCATCTTGTGACATATGGATTTACATTTAGGCTGCTGAGCTTGTCAATGATGCCAGAGTGTGGTATCATGTCAAAGGCCTTAGCCAAGTCCAAGTAGGCAGTGTGGACAGCCTTGCCCTCGTCGATGGCACTAGTGACTGTCTCGAAGAAGTCAACCAGGTTTAAGAGGCAGGATCTGCCTTTTACAAAACCGAACTGGGTGGGATCAAGGGTCTGCAGATCCCCAATGTCGCCATTTATGAGTTCCATGATGATTCTTTCCATAGCCTTGCAGACCAGGCTGGTCAAACTTATGGGGCGGTAGTTACCAGGGTCAGTAGAATTTCCGCTTTGTGGAGTGGGACCACTGTTGCTGTGCGCCAGTGTTCAGGTACATATCCTGTAGTGAGGCTAAGATTGAATAGCGTTCTTAGGGGCGGGTTTAGTTCATCTTGAAGTTCACGTAACACGCAACCGGGGATACCATCGGGTCCCATAGATGCTGTGTTTTTTGCCTTGTTGAGTGCTGATTTCACCTGTATGTCTGTGATGACAGGTAGGTTACATTCAGCAGGGATAATTACTTCATCTTTAGGGGGTGAGGGAGGGGAGAAATTTGCACTGAACCTATCTGCCAGAATATTGGCAATGTCGGTAGGGTCAGTGAATTTTTTGTCGTTGTGTACTAACTCAGAGCATATCTGAGAATTTCCTCCCAAGGTTCTGACATAATTGAAGAAGGCCTTGTGATTGTCTTTGGTATCCTTGGCAATCTTTTTCTCAAAGTTTGCTTTAGATGTTTTTATGAGAGTCGTAGTTTTTACTTGTGCTGATCAGGAAGCCTTTCCCTTGTGGGATTTGGCTTAGTCCTGCAGTAGCTTCCTACTTTTGTTGTACACTTTGTTTATAGCGGGGTCCTCCATACCGGGCGTTTTCCCTTAGTGGAGAGGGTCTTGGTTTTAGTTGGGATTGCTTGATCCATGCATTCTTGGAGATGTCCGTAGAAGGCTTTTGTGAAGGATTCAGCATTTTGGGATGTGGTTTCCATTAACCCAGTAGGCTTAAAGGATATCATTTCTGACTTAAGGAGCAAAGTCAGCTTTTGAAAAGTTTTTCACTGTAGTCTTTTGTTCTGGGGGTGGGGGTGGGATATGTACATCCAACGTGATCAGTTTATGATCAGATCTTACTAGTGAGGGGTTTATATCCGGTGCAGAGCATTTGGACCCCATGTTTGTGATAATCAGGTCAAGTATATTATCTCTCCTCGTAGGAGAAGTGACCAGTTGCTCCATAGAATTTGAGTTTATGAATTCCTGGAATCTTTGGGCTAGGGTGTTAGGGCTAGAATAGTGGGCCCAGTCTATGTTGGGGTAGTTGAAGTCACCCAATATGATGGTGTTTGGTGTGACATTCATATCCTCCAGTGTTTTCAGGAATGCTTGATGGGATTCCTGGGATTGGGAGGGTGTTCTATAACATGCGACCAGTTGTATGGCAGTTTTGCCTATGGTGAGTAAAACTTGTATGGTTTCTGATGCTTCATGGGTAGCCACCAATCGAGAGGTGTAGGTGTCCTTTATGAAAATGGACACTCCTCCTCCTTGTGGTTCGGCCTGGAACTTGAGGCGAAGCATGATATGAGGTATAGCCTGGTAGCGCTGGAGTGCTCTCAGGAGCCTTGAACCAGGTTTCAGTTACTGCACAGACATCGATGTTCTCCATACTGAGAAGTGCTTCGAGTGCCTGCATCTTGAGATTTAGACTTCTGGCGTTGAGCAGCATTACCCTTAATTTTTTTCCATTTTTGTTTTTTATTCCTGAATACAAAAGGAGAGTGCATACTCGCTCTCATGAGCAGGGTATTAACATGACATGGTTTCCTGTACACTCCTGTATTAATAAGACCATTCGGAAGTTTTTCAATATACAAATCCAGGAATTCGATTCTGTTATATGAAAACTGCACTGTAAATTTGAGACAATCCATTAGGTTATTCATGATAGTGTGCATCAGTTGAAGTTGTTCTAAAGTGCCATTCCATATCACAAACACATCGTCTGCAAAACATCGATAGAACTTAACGTGTTCTTTAAATAATATCTCACAGAACAAGATGTGCTGTTCCCAATGCGCAAGGAACATGTTGGCGTAGCTATTGGCACAGGAAGTGCCCATAGCTACGCCATCTACCTGTTTGTATATGATGTCATTGAAAACAAAAAAATTGTTTTCTAATACTAGTTCCAGGAAGTGTACCAATAAATCAATCTTCACTATGTCGTACTCACTATGTTCCTTAAGATATTCAGAAATAAACGTAAGTCCTAAGGTGTTCGGAATGACCGTAAAGAGTGATTGTATATCAAGGGTCACGAACATACATTCATCAGTGATGCCATTACAGTTAAAACAATCATATAGTTCTATTAAGAACTGTTTGGAGTCCTTCAATACAAACTTATGCTTGTTCAGTACTTGCTTCAGATGTTTCTCTATATATACAAAGATATGCTCAGTGACCCATCCACGGCCAGAAACAATTGGTCTCATGGGTGGGTCACTGGCATTCTTATGTAATTTCGGCAGGCCATGTATAACTGGAATCAAGGGTGTTTTCACTAGAAGGTATTCATATAAATCACGATCAATCAAACCACTCTTATGAATGTCTGATAGGATGTTATGTACATATAAAATGACTTCTTTTACTACTGATAACTCAGTCTCTTTATAAAATTTATCATGCAGCATACTTGACATAGAATCATAGTAGTGTAGGGTATTCATCACAACAATACAACCACCTTTATCAGCAGGTCTAATAATGATTCTATGGTCCTGTTGTAGTCTCTTAAGACTCTGCCTCTCTTGGTATGTTAAATTATCATATTTTCTTAAAATCCTACCTGATTTGGTTCAATTGTAATAGTTGTATATCTCATCTTCTGTGAGCCTAAAATAGGCTTCAACAAGTGGATGATGTACAGGTGTATACTCACTTAGTTGTTTTATAGTTTTCTCTATTTGATATTTCCATGATGCTTTCACACCTTTGTTTCCCTCGCTACCCTGTGTTTCTGTGGTAGAACTTTATCAGTTATTAATTTAGCAGCACAGTAATATATTCTGTTTACTTCTGTTATATCACATGGATCTCTATGAACAGTCCTAATTACTGTGTTCATTTGTTTTATCAAACTTCTGACTTTTGGGGTTTTATTAATCTTCTGCAATCTATTTCTTTCATTGATTTTGATATATCTGTCCATGTCTATTAAATAAAACAACTCTTCTCTTAGCTCATTTTCTTCCAAACTGAGGGCACATCCCTTGTTTTCCATTTCCTGCAGACATTCTATAGAAGATTCTATAACATCTTCCTGTGGCACATTCTCTTCAACTTCAACCTGCACCATCCGTTGCTCTATCATATTGAAACTCACTGGCCTATCACTCCTCAACATTGACTGCATCAGAGTTTCCACATTTTCCTGTTCCTCCCTTTGCTGTCTTGCTTCAAATGAACATTTATACTGGTTTTCTATGGAAGACTCCAAAATATCTTGATATGACACCTGACCAATTGCTTCCTGTTCCACTAGTCTCCCCTTCATTTGGATATACATTGCTCTATCCTGTTGTGGTGCTTTCTGCATTCGATTTTCTACACTAAATGTATTTATTTTTATTTATTTATTTATTTTACATTTGTTTACTGGGATGGTCCGTTTGGATATATGTCCATTTTTAGCCGAGCCCCAGGGAGAAAAGCTCCAAGTTAGTAGATTACATTACATTAGTAACATTTACAAATTAACATAGTGTACAGTCTTCGGTAAGGTTACAAGCATTTATAGAACATGGTAGACAACTGAGAGTTTCACACAGGGTTTCACACAGATAAGGACTTTATCCCTTAACGAGCTCTAGATATGCCACAAAGCAAAGTCATATACATTTTAGAGTCAAATGACAGATTTAATTAGGCAAGATATCCTATACCAGGGGGTGGGTGTTAGTCAGGTTTTGAACAGGGGCATTGCCAGTGCTTTTGAAAGTGTAGTTTGAGTTTTGAAATCCTTCTCTTTGCAGCTGCTCCATAACCTCAATTTCTATTTCTCTGACTTCTCTATTACCAATCTCTTTTTCTGCTTTTCCTTTTAGTCTTCTTATTTTTTGTATTGTAAAGTTTTCCATATCCGGATTCCTTTGCCTGTATTTCTCTTCAAATATCTTTGGTGCTGCTCTTTTTATATTGGTTAGTTTTGGCTTCTCCTTTGCATAAATATTACACCATATTAAATCTCTTTTCCTTTCCCATGTCCATATTTCTTCTTCACGTCTCCTGATCTTCTTGCTTTTCCATACTCTGGGAAGTCACTCCATCATGCTGTGACGTAGTCTGTGTTAGGCTTTCTACATTAAATCCTTCACTTCGCAGACACTCCATAACTTCAACTTCTATTTATTTAACTTCTGCTTTACTAATCATCTTTTCCACATTACATCTTTGTGATATTAATTGTTTTTATTGTGAAATTTTCCATATCTGGATGCATTTGCTTGTATTTCTCTTTGAATATCTTTGAGACTGCCTTCTCTACATTAGTTAACGCAGCTTTCTCCTTTGCATAAGTATTGCACCATATCAAATCTCTCTTTTTTCCCATGTCCATATTTTGTTTTTATATTTTTCAAATATCTCTAGGTTTTGTTGTTTATATTTCTGCACTTCCTCAGATGCTTCTTTTCCAAACAGACCAAAGTTTCTTGATCTATATACTGTTTTTAAAAATCTGTTGTATTGATGAATGTAAATTTGTATGCGAAGCTTCTGACAGTTTAAGTATTTTTCTTTCCTCTAATATCTCTCTTAATCATTTTGTATATCTTGTGTCTAGAAATTCTGGGCTTTTTACATAATAGTAACAATATATAATTTCTTTCTTATCCTCAATAATCCATTCTGTCATCTTTATGGCTCTTCTTTAGCCAATCAATGTTTGTGATTTTTGTGGACTACTACTTCCTTCTGCAACAGGGGGGGCATCTTCCCCCTGGACCTGGCCTGGCCCCACTGTAGGAATGTTCTGTATTTTGAGGATTCTACACTGTAATTTTTTCCAGTCCTGGCACCAGTGTGCCTACCAGGATTGGGCACTTTTTTATCCTGGGACTTGTGCACTCAGCTATCTCTTTTTGTATTTAACTTACTTCTAGAAATATTTCTGTATTTTGAGGATTCTACACTGTAATTTTTTTCCAGTTTTGGCACCAGTGTGCCTACCAGGATTGGGCACATTTTTATCCTGGGTCTTGTGCACCAAGCTATGTTTTTTGTTTTTAACTTACTTCTGTCCATGGTATATGCTATATAAGTACAGTCTATATATCAGTGCCACCTTGGTGAGATTTTGTAAAAAACAGGGTCCACCTCACGAAGGTACTCATCAAGACTTGAGGATGAATTTAATTTCAGCACTACTACTCTCCCTTGCTTGCTGAATTTTTATCTCTCCATTAGGACCCCTACCTAATCTGCCTACTTTGCCTACTCTGTGACTCTGTCTGCGTCACTTAACCAGACAGTGCTCCCAGGTTGCCCATGGAAGAAAAATTGTGTCCAGTGGGCTTTCCTGTTTAACAAATAAATAAAAACAAGTATTTTGTTAATAATACAGATATTAGCAGAGTGGGGAGCAGATTTAAAGGATTTGGAAAATTTCTGAAGAGAAATGTTGGAGATGTGATGGAAATGAGGCAGGACTTTTGCATATGTTTTAGGAATATTTGTCAGTTATACATTATAAGATAGGGCTATTCAGGAATGGGAAAATATTTATAAGAACACACACCAGGTATAGCATTTTTGTCTTTTAGGGATTGGCAGAGACAGAGAGACAGAAGGGTGGTGGGAGAAGAAAAAGATTCAAAATGCATGCATTCCCAGATCACTAAGAAAAATGTTGTAAAATCTCAGGATGAGAATTCCACATATCTCCAAACAGGTTAGAGATTTCATTACAAATCTAATCAGCCTAGGCCAAGACTTCCTGGCTAGTGGGTGCAACAACAGATTACTGAATTCTATCTTCTACCCCATCAGAACTTTAAAGGAGACAGTGGACCCCATTTTGAAAAGCCCTCTTGAGAGACTCCTAGCACTCAACAGAAACCAACACTAGGACCCACAGGATGACAAAAGAAAAAGAAGCATGGCTCTCACTTTTACAATAGATTGTCAAACAATCAGAAAGATCTTGATTGACAACTGTGTGGTGATAACAGACAATGAAAAGCTGTCAGACTCTGAGGACCCCATAACTGGTTCGTTTTCAAGACAGCCAGGAACATTAGGAAATGGCTAGTGTGCAAATTCAGACCTGAGGAGGACAAGAGAGGAATTTACCCCTGTGCCACCTCCCTTTGCACTTACTGCAACGACATGAGTAACAAGGACTACATTTTTTGCCCAGTGCGCAGGAGGAAAAATAAACAGCACTTGTTCTGGGAAATTGCAACACTACTTTTGTGGTATAATGTCCACAGTGTAACAACTGGAGTTGTTTTTATGTAGGGAAAACTGTGAAAATGTTTAAAATGAAGATAGCACACTATCTGTCTGACCAGACTCCAGATCGTCAAAAACCAACCAGCCAAGCACTGCCATGATTTCCCAGACCATACAGCTTTCTACTTCCACATCCTGGACAAGCTAACAATGCTTCCACTCAAAGGAAAACATGTCATCCTCAAAAAAACAGAGTTAAGCTAGCAGATCAGGTGGGATACCCACTAACACCCTGGTCTAAACTCAAGCATTTCCATCAAAAACACTCAGGAAATCAAACCATAAATCATACAGCTAAAACACATGAAGTGTCTAACCCAGGACTTGGATATAAATGATAATTAATTCTGACTGTTGCTGTTAATGTGAAAAATCCAGTCAATAAATTATATCTGGAGATCACTGCATCTACCTTGGTATGGTTTAACTGGTGAACTAGTAATACAGGAAACAAGTCACTCTGTTAACAGTAAGGAGTTTGAAAATGTTTTTTACTTCATAATGTGTACAAACTTAAACAGCAAATTTCAGGTATTTGAAAATGTTTTCTACTAATCATTTGGGACTTGGACTTTTGTTGTTAGGAGTGAGAAAAGGGGGCCAAACACTAGCCTCCTAGTTTGATTAACAGCCTACACCCATACTAGTCTCTTACATCATCTAACTCCACCCCAGGTCCCATGGCACCACTCCCTCTCTCAGGAGATTGGCTAACTGTCCTTCCACCTGATCCCTGCCAGTTTACATCCCTTTCAATAGCCAGGCACAGATATATCTCTTTTGCACAGATTTCACCACTTGGAACCTGAAAAAAGAAATAATCTGAACATGACAATCCTAGCTTCTTGACCTGGATCTGAAGAGTGGAAGAATCTGAACAAATGAGCCCTCAGTAACTACTAACCCAGGAAGAGGCTTGACTGTAATGACTGGAACACCACAGAACCATGCTCAGAGACCAGGGGCACTGACTCTGTCATAGTGGATGCCCCACAGTGGCCAGTTATAGATATTCTAGCCATTTGACCTGCATTTAACATCATTTCTGTAAGTAACAGGACAGTGAAAATTGTTATCCTAGGGCCGCACCCTACACTGATGTACTATTTAGACCATAGGCCCACTTTGATCTGAGTTACTTGTTTTTATTAAAGGTGTTGTATAGTCTGCAGTTCACCACTTGGTGGATTTTTATTCCATGGGCACAAAATGCCTGTACAAAAAGTTCTGAGGTCTCAGAGTTTACTTAGATTTCTTCTTCCTATTTGTGCACATCCATGAAGCTCTGTAAAAATTAGCATTGTGACTTGTTTCCGGTGTAAGATATTTCTTTGGATACATGTATTGTTCAAAGAACGGGAGTCACCCAATGCAGATCTAAGTGACTACTTCCCCTGCATATAAAAAGGTCTGTCTTCAACAGGAAGAAGAACGGGGACTTGTCACATTAATCATGTATACGAGCCTCTTATAAGCAGGCACTGTAATGCTTTTTTTTTTTTGGTAAACAAGAGACGATTAGTCTTTCATAATGTATTTCAGGAGACATGAGCCCCACAAAAAAATGGGTGTAGCCTCTCATATTACCTGTGAAACAAATATTAATAAGGACAAGTCAGACTGGAAAAAGTTCTGTAATAAAGCTTTCATAATTAGTCCCAAGGAGTATGAGCCCCACAAAGTAAGACACAGCCTCTCATATTACATGTGATACAAAACAGGCTAATAAAGTCTGGTGATAGCCTGATAAAAGCAGGTATTTTCAATGATAAAACCATAAACTACTCTACAAAGCAGTTTATTAGTTGGACCTGATTAACCTGAGGCAAAAGTGTTTCTTAAATATAATTCTATAACGGTAGCTCATGGTGTATTGCCATTTTGTGTTTGTTAAATAAAAATAAAAATCTTTTAACTAAGAATAATGTTCCACAGGCTACTGATCTGGTAAATCCTCACAGATCATTCCAAAACATTCAAATAAGAGACAAACGTCTAAGCTTTAGAACTGGCTCCTTGTTTTCCCATCTCCCAGATTTTCCTCCAATCAACTCCCCTGAACCCTCCCACCATTGTCTGTAACCACCTTTAAATATCTGACTTGATGACCTTTGTACCCTTCTAAGTACACTCATGCACTATGCTGATGACTCCACTATTATCTCCACCTCCAACAATTTTAAACACCTTCAAAAATGACCCAAGAAACCTTCACCTCTATTGAAACCTGGTTAAATGAAGCACAATTATTACTCAATCCTAATAAAACTAAGTTACTATTGTTCTCCCCCCCCTAAACCACATTCTCAGGGTTTCAAAATATACTCACAAAACAATACAGAAACTGAAATCATAACACAGGCAAAGCTACTGAGCATTGCTATATATATGATAAACTTACTTTGAACAACATACACTTAGTACAATTAAAAAAAAATAATAATTTCAAGCTTGGTAAAATCTATAGACACAAACAGTTCATGGACAACCCACCAAAAAACACTGGCCAATAGCTTCCTGCTCTCCTCCCTCCTGTATGGTGTCCCATACTTACCAATGTTCATATGCCCCTAAAGAACAAGCTTCAAACATGCTATCACAAAATAGCCAAATTTTCTACTAGCACACTGTCATGCCCTTAAAGAACTAAACTGGCTAAAATTCCCCCATTACCTCATCTTCATACAGCTGTCTGCTGCTCACAAACTAATTTACAAACCAGATAACTGCCCTGCCTTAAAACCTATCTTACAGTCTTACATCCCAACCCGAAACCTCTGCTACACAAATAAACAACTTTTAAATGTATACAAACCCAACAAAAGAGCTGAACATAGCCTATACTTCTATGGGTTCCACTTTGAATCATCAAAAGCTTGAAATATCAAAATTCTGATCATCAAGATCAGAACATCGAGTTTCAAACCATCGAAGATTCAAAGGGAATGTAAAAAAAAGAAAAAAAAACTCTAAAAACTATTTTATGCAGTGGGGGATTTGCCCCCCTGCACCCCCCATGTGGGGGGTGCACCCCACACACACCCCCTACTTTAATATACCAACTCCGAGATCGCACTACAGTGGGGTAAAGGGAAATCTCCGTTTTAGCGCTATATGCAGAAGAGCTAAATGGGAGATTTCCTGTACCCTGCCTGCAGTGCCATCACAGAGATGGCACATTCACAGACACAGTGTGCAGGGCACCTTGTTGCCCTGCAGAAACACTAGCTTTTTCCCTTTTTTACTTATCTTTTTCTTCCCCTTGACAACATCAATGTTCTAAACACTCGATGATATGGTCTCAACCATATGAATTTCGATGGTTTATAATTTCAAGTGGAACCCTTCTATGCCAGCGCAAAACTCTGGCATGCCTTAACGACAAACCTCGGTTCCTTAGATTCCTTTAAGGCTTATAAACTTTCACTGAAGATCATTTTCTCAATACTCCTTCCTACTTGCTTTTGCTCCTTATGTAAGGAATACCACATTTAATCCGTTTCCTTGTCTTTCTATTACCTGTGACATCACAAGACTCTTGCATGCTCTTCCTCCAAACATCAGTATTGCAGATTCCTTCAAGACTTATAAAACTTGCACTAAAAATATAATTTTCTCAACACTCATATTAGCTCTTGTTCCTTAACTAAAGACTAATCTATCATGCTTGGCCTCTCTTGCCTCCCCCACACAGTCTTTACTTAACCCCTCATCCTTCTCTTTTTCCCTTTCCACCTCCTGGCGCTTTGAATCCTTTTACTTCTCTTTAACTAACTCCTTCTATGACACCTGCTTCTCTCGACAAATCCCTCACTACAATAATCTCATGACACCTGCTTCTCTCGACAAATCCTTCACTACAATAATCTCCTGACATCTGCTTCTTTCAACAAATCCCTCACTACAATAATCTCATGACACCTGCTTCTCTCGACAAATCCTTCACTACAATAATCTCATGACACCTGCTTCTCTCGACAAATCCCTCACTACAATAATCTCCTGACATCTGCTTCTCTCGACAAATCCCTCACTACAACAATCTTATGACACCTGCTTCTCTCGACAAATCCCTCACTACAATAATCTCCTGACATCTGCTTCTCTCGACAAATCCCTCACTACAATAATCTCATGACACCTGCTTCTCTCGACAAATCCCTCACTACAATAATCTCCTGAAACCTGCTTCTCTCGACAAATCCCTCACTACAATAATCTCCTGACACCTGTTTCTCTCGACAAATCCCTCACTACAATAATCTCCTATACCTCCTGCATTATCTGTCTCATTAATCTCCCTAGCAAATTGCTCCTTAATATTCTCTGATAACTCAAACAAAGCTATTCCACACCTCTCTCCTTTTCATCACCTCCTTTCTCTAATAATCCCTAATTTACTAGAGTTCTCTACCTGATCTTACTTTCTTCCTTAACATTCCTTAACTTCACTCATGCATACAAATCACAACTTCTATGTTGTATACCTTCTGTTTACTCGCCATGTTCTGCCAGCACTGTACATCACTAAACTAGACTTTGACAGAACTATTTCAAATTGCGGCTATTCTGATCTATTCACACTTCAAATTGGATTATTATATTTAGAAGCATGAATACTTATGTATAACTGTAATTAGCTACTGATTTCTGTACCTGTAACATATGCATTGTTTGCTTTAACTGAAAAAAAATGTATATGTTCTGTATCTGATTCGGAGCTTTTCTCCCTGGGCCTCCACTGAAAATGGGTTCCTGACCCAGTTGGACTTTCCAGGTCACCAAATGTCAATCCATCTACCTACCTAACTGAATAAAGTAGTTGAAACTTCAACAAGGCATCTTTATTCCTCCCACAGGGAGGGCATCATAGAGAGAGACAGAGAGAGAGAGAGTCTCCTACACATACTAGCTAAAGTGATTTTATCTTGTCTAATCCTTTGTACTGTGTTTCCAATTTTATATCTTGGGATTTGGGTGAGGAGTATTATCTGTAAAGGATAGAAGGTGCAAATAGAGTTGAAGGAAGAAAGAAATTGTCAGAGTTAATCATTTTCCATCCTATAGGAAGGTTTTAATGGCTCAGAGTGATAGGCAGGCTAAAGTTAAGGCAGAGAGAATTTGGAGAAAAGTGGGAGTATTTACATTTGTAGACATCTGGCTGTTCATAAGTTCATTGGTTCACGGGTGTTTACTAGGCTAATGACCACAAGGGCCTTTTTAAGCCTAGCCATGCATCCGAAATCCTTGACAAGTTCATATACCCTTGATAAGTGTAAGCAGGGGCCTGGGAGATGAGTCATTTACAGGTTACCTGTGTCCATTAAAGATATGGGTGCCAAACCAGGGATGAATTTCCATTTTTCCATCCAATTGTCCAAGTTGCACTTGAATTGGGTTAGGAAGGAACTCTGCTTCACATTTTGGGGAGCCTGTTCCATAGATGTGGTAGTCTCTGGGATACATACTTATCTCTCCAGCAGGTACTATTTCTATCACAGGCAAGGTTTAAGTCTTTAGAATGGGTAATTCTGTTACCGTTTGTTTTGTGGATATGCAGGAGGTTCGTCAGAGTGGATTTTGACAGTGCCCTGTATACCAGTCATAGATCTCCCCTCAAAAGTCTGTAGGAGACAGAATACAGGGATAGGGCCTTGAGGCAGTCTGCATCCTTATGCCCTGTAATCTTTTAGTGAGGAACCTCTGTGTATAATCCAATTGTTGGATATGCCTGTTTAGGTACATACCAAAGGGGGAAATGTTCATAGGTTCATAGGTTGTTTAGAGTTTTAGAAACTTGCAATAGACTTATGGTCTTTTAGGTCAATGAAGGGCTTTTGTCTTTACATGGTGGACACTAACCATTTAGGTGACAGTTTTAATTATCTTTTTGGTGTTATAATGTGGATAAAGAAATGTTTCTTTATGTTGGCCTTTTAATAATGAGATTGCTCAATGTTAGTTGTTTATTGAATTTTTATTGTATCAATTAATACTTAAATAAAAAATGTGGAGAGAAATGAATTTAGATCCATGCATAGACCCTTGGGTTATCCCAGATGACGGGGATCCAAGGGGAGGATAAGTGGTCACTGAACTATACTCAGAGTGGTTGGCGAGATAGTTTGTAAGCCAAATTTTAATGACATAAAAAGATAGCTGTTTAAGTTTGTCTTGTAACATTGTGACACTGATTTGGTCAAAGGACCTGCTGACTTCAATACAAAGTGCATTAACAAGTATCCATTTATCTAAGGCAGAACAGATAAAGTTGGTGGCCCGAAAAAGGGCAGCCATGGTGGTAAAGGTAAATCAAAATCTGTGTCAGGCATGATTAATCACACAGCAATCAGTGAAGAAAGAAAAGAGGAATACGGACATTTGTTTTTCACGATGTCTGTGTGGGTTGTCATTGTTCCGTGTTGATCTGGGGGTATTGGTTTACTGACCTTAGGGGATAGGATGATCTTAGAAGATTTCCAGCAGATAAATAAAATACGAATATTAACATTCTATTCTTATGCTGATTTTTATTAATCCAAGCGTGATCCATTGACAAATGTTAGCAACGTAAATTAGCATCCTCATCAACAAGAAACTCATTTTCATATTTTAACATGAGTGGGGGGGTCAGACATCACATTAACATTAGTCAATGTAACTATATCACCTAGAGTCAATGTTTACACTGGTAAATGCCGCTCACTTAAATATTGTATGTTATTTGACAAACAGACTGGAAACTATTAAATTAATTTAAAACACACATTCTGGAACAGTTGTCCAAATCAAAAGTGATGGGATTTCCTCGTATCGAAGAAGAAGGCAGTACAATCTGAAAGAAGACTTTAGTAGCTGTGGATTTCAGTATCATGATGTTCTATATTGTCCAAGGTTTCTCAATATACAAAACAGATAATCCCTGAAATTATTTACAATAAGTGCACATGAACCAAGTTCAACATAGATAAAGTCAAAAAGTCACAGCTTAGACCGTGTAAGTTAGCATAGTTTGGGAAATGAAACATTTTACAACATGAAAGTTGTTTTGAAAAACATATTTTAACTTAGAAAAGAAAATCATAAATAATATACATTCCTCATACATCACTCAAGAAGAACACATGCACATTTAGAGTCCAGCCATTAATGAGTTTTTTATACATTAGCCAATACCTCTCTGTTCAATGTTTCTACTAAGCATAACATTATGGGCTATAAAACTGAAATACTGAAATGTGAAATGGAAATTTAGTCAGCCAGTTACTAAGTCTTTATTTTTGTTTTAAAACTGAAAATGATACAACGTTGCTCATAGCTCACAATCTGTCTTAAGTGATCTAATCTTGGCTTTCTCATACTGTTTAGCTTGAACCTGGTAATTTTTTTAATAGTAGTCAGAAAACATTGCAAAATAGTTAGCCAATAATATTCCATTTAATGGTTTATGCTGGAATTCATCAGTTATAGTTTTCATACCTTCTAATAAGAGAAATAATATAAAACATTAGACATTGTTAAAAGACAGTTACTAGACATGCAATGCTTGAGGCCATTAAGAAGTCCAAACGCCCAATGGCTCCAAACCACTGTCTGATTAAGTGACCTGCTCAAGGTTACACAACAGGCAAATGAAGGCCAAGGGAATCAAACATTGTGCCACAGGAATCACCTCATTATCAGCTTATAGCCTTTATTTATTATTAATTTGAATTTGTTAACTGGGGTAGAGTACTGATGTCATTAGACCCATTTCAGTCTCGGCTCAGGGAAAATAGAACAGATACATGACATTATATACAGAATGAATAATAAAATGCAATACATACCTACATTATATACAAAGTAAATATCAGAGTTGGCTTGATAATATAAATGCAATAAATAAAAAAAAACGACATTATATACAAAGTAACTATAAAAACACAATATATAGTGGTTTGACATAATGGTTAAGGTGTTTGGCTTACATGTACAAGGTACAGGGTTTGATTATGATCTTGGGTTATTGTCAAGACTTAAAATTGCCCTTCACGTGTCCCTATAAGCAGTAGTATAGTAAACGCATTTTACTAGAGTCTTGAAATGTGTTTTTAGCTCTGATCATAAATACGGTCTTTAAGAAAAGAAGGGAACGTTTCCCATAGTTTAGACCAAGGACTGAGAAAGCATGGTCTGTGCAGCGAAACCTAGTTTAGGGGTTTGGAGTACATGGCATGAGTGGTTAAGGTGTCTAAAGCTGTATCTTAGTGCATCTCTGAATATTAATATTAATTCTCTGTCCTAAATGCCAGACAGTTCTTAGTACCATCTGTAAAACTGTAGTATATGAAAATACCAGTTACAAATTATAAACAAATGACCTCCACTGCTCTTCTAAGTATCAGCTTTTTTTATTTATTTTTATCTGTCTGATAACTGGGTAAACACACAGAACACCTTTTCAGAAGTAACAGAATATCCCTATCTTAAAATAAGTTGCCCAGAATCACACAGTTTGCAATTGGGAACTGAAAGAATCGAACTCAGGACTTTATGATGACTCTCATTAACAGTGCTATCCTCATGAATAAAAGTGATAGATTGTGCCTTACATGACGCTCAGTAGCATGCATATTTAGCACTGTGGTGCATTTAGTGCCAAATATACTTTTTAGACTTCCTGCAGTATTTTGCCTACATTCCTTTATTACAGTTTCAGGCCACTAAGTGTCTTTACCAGTAGCTGCAGCAACATATTTTGCTAAAATATTGTCACTGTGAAGAAGTTTAACATTGTAAATTCATCAGCATGTTTCTGATAAGTATGCTTCAAATGATAGACTACTACTCCTCTATGCTGTTTTGTTTTTATCCCTAGTTTGGAAAGAGAGCAGAGAGTTATTTCCCCTTAGTGTTCAAAGCTATATATTACAGTTTAAGGCTAAAAGATGAAAAAAAACAACTATTCATAGCAAACATGGCATTAAATGTCTGCATAGTAATACTTTTTGAATGTATTCAGCATTCTAAGCAAAATGTATAACCTTTAATTATGGAGACGCTACTTTCTTAAACTTAAAATGGTGCAGAAACACCACTTTCATTAGGTGCCAGGAAATTATTTAAATTTCAGCAAGAGATGGAACAAGTATCTTCAACGAATAAAGAACAAAATCAAACACTGGATTTGTTATTCTGATGGTTAACCCAGAGAAATCTATGGTCTACAAAAATCCCATCAACATCATTCAAAAGAAACAAATCCCATTAGCTACAAAGCCATATTCTCATGAAAAAAACAACTCCATGGTGTTTACTCTATTCTTATATTTGCTGATAAAGTGAACCAAAGAGATTCAGCTTCACCATATGATCATTTTGTAAGAGTCCAAACCAATGAATCATGATTCCTTTATGTTTTTATCATGCCTGCCATAACACAGAGCACAACAACAGTGTCAACGTTTCTTAGTCAGATTCAATTTATGTCCTTTAAACTAACTCATCTGTAAAATCATGTTACCTGGCTACTAGCTTCTGTTTAGTATGGGTTCAGGCACCATCAGCAAAGAGCTAGATGGAGGGCAGGTGTGAAGGGTTTGAGTCAAGGGACATCAGAATCCCAGAATACAGAAAGAGTTATAGTAAATGTTTGACATTTACATTAAAGTCTGTTTCACAGGGCATGAGGAGAAATGAGGCATTTGTTGAGTTGACTGACAATTGCATTCTTAATGTAATTATTCATAACCATTTAGTAAGTAGGAGTTATTTATTTGGATTAGCTGACCAAGCAGTATTCTGTTGTAAGTTTAATTTAGCAGGCTATTCATGCTTGGTGGCCAGGATAACATACGGCTCTCTCAGGCTCTCACTAGAGATTGTCTGGAATCCATTTCCATCAATCCCCTTTTCATTGTCTACAGAAGGCAGAGTACATTTATTTATTTTTTATTTTATTTTATTTATTTAACATCTGTTAACCAGGTATTAGCATGGGGGTCATTTTTCAGCCACATCCAAGACCATGTGGAAAAACGTATCACATGACAGTAGACAGCAATGCTTGATGTTTGAAATTTCATTTGACTGATGCACACTACAGTGTTACATGTCATTAGTGGAAAGTTCAGTAAAATGCAACAGAAAATACATAAAATGAAAATACTGGCAAAGTACTATATTGTAATGGCCGTGAAACACATTCTGTCAAACAGTAATTTGTTCAACAGTATACTTGGGTGGGAAAGAGACTGAATGTAAGTAGTTTGAGACTGGAATGCGTGAGTGTTTGTGGGTCAGGGTTAGACTAAGGGCTAGTTGAAGGAAAAGAGTAAGTAGTGTGTGTGTGTGTGTGTGTGTGTGTGTGTGTGTGTGTGTGTGTGTGTGTGTGTGTGTGTGTGTGTGCGTGTGTGTGCGTGTGTGTGTGTGTGCGTGTGTGTGCGTGTGTGTGTGTGTGTGTGTGTGTGTGTGTGTGTCTGTGTTTGTGTGCATGCATGCGTGCGTGTGTCTATACTTGTGTGCACATGTGTGTGCAATTGTTTACTGGGTCAAGGTTAGTGTAAGGTCTAGTTGAGGAGACAGATGTATTGTTCATGTTTGAGTGTGTGTGTGTGTATGTGTGTGTGTGTGTGTGTGTGTGTGTGTGTGTGTGTGTGTGTGTGTGTGTGTGTGTGTGTGTGTGTGTGTGTTTGTATGTGTGTGTGTGTGTGTGTGTGTGTGTGTGTGTGTGTGTGTGTGTGTGTGTGTGTGTGCACGCATGCATGCATGTCTATGTATGTGTACAATTGTTTACTGGATTAGGGTTAGTGTAAGGTCTAGTTTAGGATACAGATATATTGTTCATGTTTGAGTGTGTGTGTGTGTGTGTGTGTGTGTGTGTGTGTGTGTGTGTGTGTGTGTGTGTGTGTGTGTGCTTGTGTGCATGAATGCATGTGTGTGTACATGTGTGTGCAGTTATTTACTAGGTCAGGATTAGTGTAAGGTCTGTGTGTGTGTGCACAGATGTATTATTGCTCATGTTTGATTGTGTGCATGTGTGTTTGTGCATGTGTGTTTGTGAGTGTGTGTGTGTGTGTGTGTGTGTGTGTGTGTGTGTGTGTGTGTGTGTGTGTGTGTGTGTGTGTGTGTGTGTGTGCATTCGTATGCGTCGTGCGTGCATGCATGTGTGTACGTGTGTGTACAATTGTTTACTATGTCAGAGTTTAGGGCAAGGTCTAGTTTAGGAGACAGCTATAGTATTGTTCATGTTTGATGCAGTGTCTGTGTGTGTGTGTGTGTGTGTGTGTGTGTGTGTGTGTGTGTGTGTGTGTGTGTGTGTGTGTGTGTGTGTGTGTGTGTGTGTGTGTGTGTGTATGTGTGTGTGTGTGTGTGTGTGTGATTGTGTGCACACATGCGTGTGTGTGTGTACATGTGTGTGCAATTGTTTACTGGGTCAGGGTTAGTGTAAGGTCTAGTTTAGGAGACATATGTATTATTGTTCAGGTTTGATTGTGTGTGTGTGTGTGTGTGTGTGTGTGTGTGTGTGTGTGTGTGTGTGTGTGTGTGTGTGTGTGTGTGTGTGTGGTTGGCTGTGTGTCTGTGTGTGTACAACTGTTTACTGGATCAGGGTTAGTATAAAGTCTAGTTTAGGATACAGATATATTGTTCATGTGTGTGTGTGTGTGTGTGTGTGTGTGTGTGTCTGTGTGTGATTGTATGTGTGTTTGTGTGTGTGTGTCTGTGTGTGTGCACACATGCATGTGTGTGTGTACATGTGTGTGCAATTGTTTACTGGGTCAGGGTTAGTGTAAGGTCTAGTTTAGGAGACATATGTATTATTGTTCAGGTTTGATTGTGTGCATATGTGTGTGTGTGTGTGTGTGTGTGTGTGTGTGTGTGTGTGTGTGTGTGTGTGTGTGTGTGTGTGTGTGTGTGTGTGTGTGTGTGTGTTTGTCTGTGTGTCTGTGTGTGTACAACTGTTTACTGGATCAGGGTTAGTGTAAGGTCTAGTTAAGGATGCAGATATATGGTTCATAGTTTCATAGTTTCATAGTAGTGTACTAGGCTATCTGCCCGGGGGCATTTATAAGCCTAGCCAACAGTGATGTGGCTTCCGCCACCCCGTATTATATAGTTGCACCTCTCTAGTAGTGACACATGTGGGACCCCATTATTTAGTAAACTATACCTCTGTCTAGTAGTGACACTGAGGTGACTCCCGGGGTAAACTTGCGATCTCCCATCCATGCATCGAGATTTTTCTTGAACAGTGCCAATGAAGGGCTCTGTCTCACATGAACTGGGATTTTGTTCCAGAGTATGGGTAACCTCTGTGTTATGAATCTATCCCTCCAGCATGTCCTATTCATATTTGTGCAGAGGTTGAAATCTTTAGCTCGCGTGGTTCTGGTGGATTTGGATTTTTTGAGATGGAGCATGTCCATCAGTTCTTGGTTGGACATGGCCCTATATGTTAGGCACAAATCACCTCTGAGCAGGCGGTATGCTACTGAATAGAGCTGGAGTTTCTTTAATCTAGCTGGATAAAGCACATGTTTGAGACCTATGATCCTCTTGGTGAGGTACTTCTGGGGTCTTTCCAGTTGTTGCATGTGCCGAGTGAGATACATCCCAAATGGAGCATTATATTCAATCATGGGCCTGACAAGGGAGGAATATAGAGGTACAATGACCTCCTTTGATCTGGATGAGAATCCCTTCATAATGAGATGGGCAAGGTAGAATGTCTTTCTGACCTCTTTGGCAACATGGTTGTCAAAGGAGAGGTCACTATCGACTTGAGTCCCCAGGTCTCTGATTACTTCTTCCATATTCAGTGGGTTATTGTCTACGTGATAATTTGTGGGTACTTTGTTTTTCCCAAAGGGGATGACTATACATTTTTTGGCGTTAAGTTTGAGGCCATGATTCCGGCACCAGTTGTCCATTTCAGTGAGACCTTTCTGTAGGATGTGTGTGTCAGCAGGTGAATCAACTATGGCACCCAGTTTGCAGTCATCTGCAAACTTTGTCAGCCATAATCCTCCCATATTTGCTTTCACATCTGAGAAGTAAATGCTGAATAAGAGTGGTCCCAAGACTGAGCCCTGTGGGACACCACTCATGACTGGTTTTGAGTCTGACATGGCTCCAGCAATTTTGACCTTATGGGTTCTGTTTTTTAGCCAGTTTGCTACCCATCTTGTGACATATGGATTTAGATTTAGGCTGCTGAGCTTGTCTATGATGCCAGAGTGTGGTATCGTGTCAAAGGCTTTAGCCAAGTCCAAGTAGGCAGTGTGGACAGCCTTGCCCTCGTCGATGGCACTAGTGACTGTCTCGAAGAAGTCAACCAGGTTTAAGAGGCAGGATCTGCCTTTTACAAAACCGAACTGGGTGGGATCAAGGGTCTGCAGATCCCCAATGTCGCCATTTATGAGTTCCATGATGATTCTTTCCATAGCCTTGCAGACCAGGCTGGTCAGACTTATGGGGCGGTAGTTACCAGGGTCAGTAGAATTTCCCCTTTGTGGAGTGGGACCACTGTTGCTGTGCGCCAGTGTTCAGGTACATATCCTGTAGTGAGGCTAAGATTGAATAGCATTCTTAGGTGCGGGTTTAGTTCATCTTGAAGTTCACGTAACACGCAACCGGGGATACCATCGGGTCCCATAGATGCTGTGTTTTTTGCTTTGTTGAGTGCTGATTTCACCTGTATGTCTGTGATGACAGGTAGGTTACATTCAGCAGGGATAATTACTTCATCTTTAGGGGGTGAGGGAGGGGAGAAGTTTGCACTGAACCTATCTGCCAGAATATTGGCAATGTCGGTAGGGTCAGTGAATTTTTTGTCGTTGTGTACTAACTCAGAGCATATCTGAGAATTTCCTCCCAAGGTTCTGACATAATTGAAGAAGGCAGAAACAAAGCACCCTGAACCACTGCTAGGTAGGCAACCTAGCAGTGGTTCAGGGTGCTTTTTCTGCTACTATCTTTTCTTTCTGCTCCCTTTTTGGTTACTAATAATTGAAGAAGGCCTTGTGATTGTCTTTGGTATCCTTGGCAATCTTTTTCTCAAAGTTTGCTTTAGATGTTTTTATGAGAGAACATAGTTTTTTACTTGTGCTGATCAGGGAAGCCTTTCCTTTGTGGGATTTGGCTTTGTCCTGCAGTAGCTTCCTTCTTTTGTTGTACAGTTTGTTTATAGCCGGGGTCCACCAAACCGGGCGTTTTCCTTTGGTGGAGAGGGTCTTGGTTTTAGTTGGGATTGCTTGATCCATGCATTCTTGGAGATGTCCGTAGAAGGCTTTTGTGAAAGATTCAGCATTTTGGGATGTGGTTTCCATTAACCCAGTAGGCTTAAAGGATATCATTTCTGACTTAAGGAGCACAAAGTCAGCTTTTGAAAAGTTTTTCACTGTAGTCTTTTGTTCTGGGGGTGGGGTGGGATATGTACATCCAACGTGATCAGTTTATGATCAGATCTTACTAGTGAGGGGTTTATATCCGGTGCGGAGCATTTGGACCCCATGTTTGTGATAATCAGGTCAAGTATATTATCTCTCCTCGTAGGAGAAGTGACCAGTTGCTCCATAGCATTTGAGTTAATGAATTCCAGGAATCTTTGGGCTAGGGTGTTAGGGCTAGAATAGTGGGCCCAGTCTATGTTGGGGTAGTTGAAGTCACCCAATATGATGGTGTTTGGTGTGACATTCATATCCTCCAGTGTTTTCAGGAATGCTTGATGGGATTCCTGGGATTGGGAGGGTGTTCTATAACATGCGACCAGTTGTATGGCAGTTTGCCTATGGTGAGTAAAACTTGTATGGTTTCTGATGCTTCATGGGTAGCCACCAATCGAGAGGTGTAGGTGTCCTTTATGAAAATGGACACTCCCCTCCTTTGTGGTTCGGCCTGGAACTTGAGGCGAAGCATGATATGAGGTATAGCCTGGTAGCGCTGGAGTGCTCTCAGGAGTCTTGAACCAGGTTTCAGTTACTGCACAGACATCGATGTTCTCCATACTGAGAAGTGCTTCGAGTGCCTGCATCTTGAGATTTAGACTTCTGGTGTTAAGCAGCATTACCCTTAATTTTTTTCCATTTTTGTTTTTTATGGAGGTTGATTTGTCTTTTGAGCATTGCCTAAAAAAGGCACTATGGGGGTGGCAAGAGCCTTGGCCAGTATCCGGAAGCCCAGTGGTGACAGGTGCAAGCCATCCCTTGCGAAGCAACGTGGCCTGTCCAGCATGTCATCCCAGGCTGACAGACATTGGATCCCCCTAGAATGACACCAGTGATTAAGCCAATTGTTAAAACTGATCATTTTGTCTTTGTATTGAGGCATCTTTCTTGGTGAAGGCAGGATGCTGCTCAGGGTCAGGGTCATACCAGTCTGGGCTACATAATCGGAGAGCTCCT
>NC_056729.1:1730180678-1730250678 GCF_019279795.1 Protopterus annectens | reverse complement strand
CGTTAGGTGAACCATTAGGTTACGTTTATACCTACAAATAAGACTGACCTGACTGATACTGATATTGATATTAAATTATTTGCACATAATGTCCAACTCAAATTGGATTACGGTAATGATAGTGGTCAAGGGGGACCTAAGGTCTTCCGACCTCCAAGTACATATGTTCCTGTATTGCATCCTCTTATAGACACTTTTACAAAACTTGTAGAACAAGATGTATATAAGATGAATGAAGTGAACAACAATAAGAACAATAATTTATCGTTCCCACAAAGGAGAGCTCTTAATGATTTAAGTAATGATTCTTCTATCATTATTAGACCAGCCGATAAAGGCAGGCCCATTGTTGTAATGGACCGTAGTGCCTATATAGAAAATATGAGGAGCCTGCTACAAGAGAACTTTTATACTAGAATTGACATGGTGGAAGTAGTTAATAGAGTATATAGAATTTATGACATGTTAGATGATTTATTGAAGAGTCATGACATCAATTTAGAGTTGTTTATGTTTTTGAGAGTGAACAATCCACTGATACCTATAATTCAAGGACTGCCTAAGGTCCATAAGTGTTTATCTAAACCACCATTACGCCCCATAGTAGCAGGACGAGGCTGGGTTACAGAACCTTTCTCTTTATACCTAGAATACTTTTTGAGACCAGTTGTGGAAGCTAACACAGTTATATTAAGAGACAGCAAACAATTTTTGTTAGATCTTTACACCTATATGAAAAGTGTGAGGGACGATGAACCTTATATATTGGTGACTTTAGATGTTAAAAGTCTCTTTACTGTGATACCGAATGATGTGGGGGTCATGAAAATACATTGGTACTTATCTATACACTCTGACTTAGAAAGTAAAGTGAGAGACCTCTTGACTCTTTTCTTAGAAACTATTCTGCATAACAACATTTTCCTTTTGATGAGAGTGTGTATATTCAAAATGATGGCGTAGCTATAGGCACTTCATGTGCTAACAGCTACGCCAACATAGTTATGGCCAATTGGGAGGAAGAACTGTTGTTCCCATTAGAAAATTTCAAACTGAATGTTGGGTTCTACAAACGCTTTGTTGATGACCAGTTTTTGATTTGGAAGGGAGATGAGGCCAGCCTTATAGATTTTGTTTCAACCATTAATGGTTTGACCGATTTCCTCAGTTTTACTGTGTGCTCCTCTAGACATAGCATTTCCTTTTTGGACATCAATATCGAGAGACTAGAGAGTGGTCTCCTTAACTTAGCCGTCCATAGGAAGGTTTGTCACAGGAACACATTGTTACACAGGAACAGTATGCACCCCCATTTTGTATTTGGAAATGTGGTTAGAAGTCAGGTCATGAGAGCTTCCAGACTCAACCCCACTGAGGAAGGTTACCAACAGGAACTGGATGACCTCAAAAAAAGATTTTTAGATAGGCAGTATAGTTCTTCAGAAGTGAATAAAGCTATCATAGAGGTTAACCAAATGAGAACTTCTAGAGTGAATCCTTATTTTTCTGACAACATTAGTTTGGACAACATCGTGCAACAAAGAAGAACTAGTGAGTTGAAAGTCCCAATGTTTTTTACCTCTGATACATGTAGAATCAGTGACATAAGTGAGATAGTAGGGCATGAGCTGAAATTTTTATTTAAGAACAGGAAGAACTTAAAACAAGTTCTGTGTCATTATCCACTAGGTAGAACAAATATTAACACTCTGCATAATGATGGCAACACTAAACCTTGCAATAAATGCAAGCAATGTGAATATATTGACACAAGGCATACATTTTTACATCCTGTAACAGGCCAGGAGTTTGTTTTTCACACAGTGACTAATTGCCAAAGTGAACATGTTGTCTACCTTGCTAGATGCCTATGCTGTGAGGCATTCTATATAGGTTAAGACAAATAGAAAGCTCCATGAGCGTATTCGAGAACACATGTACCATTTATGCATTGGCTCAGAGTTTAATGCCCTTGCCAAACATAGAAAACAGGCAGGTGTTACACACTCTTTCAAGTTTTCAGTTATACAAACTATTATACCTAGTCCACGAGGGGGTGACATTGAAAATTAAACAGAAGAATGTGAATTAAGATGGATCATTAGGTGTAGAGCTCATAGAATGCCAGGTTTGAACGATAAAGTTCCCCTGAGACATATTCTTCGGAATAGAAGATTAATAACTCCAAAATAAGGGAAAGTACATTATTACATCACCTAATGGTTCACCTAATGGGTACTCAGATCAGGTCATTATATTGTTTTAGGTTTATGAGGTCATTATATCATGAATTGAATTTGTTTTATGGGTAATACTACCCATTTTTATGTTTTATGTTTTATTTTTGCTGGTGTGTCAGTCTTTTTAGTATACATATTAACATTATATTGTTTTTATGTTTTTACTTTTATTTTATTTTTTATGTTCTGTTATGTTTAGTCGTCTTACACTAGGTGCACCGTATTTAATTGGTGCTATATTTTTTAGCATTTCAATAGATAGTTATAAGTAGAGGTTTTTAAACTGCCTATCAATGTTGGCCTTCGAATGTCTTAAATGCAAAAAAAAATGTTTTAATGATTTTTGCATTATATTACTTTGAAGTCTCCCTTCGACTGATGGATGAACCGCCTCTTGTAATTAGTATTTATTTGATAGTGGGTGATGTCAGAGGTTGTTGTAACCAATGAATTGCTAAGTTACATTATTTAAATGGTTGAAGATTTCTATGTTTTATAAGTCTGATGAAGCCTTCGTGGTGTAAGCACTAACTTTTTATTAAACTTGTTTATATACTTTTCGTGGAGTTCTCTTCATAGTATTCTACGAATATTCAGTGGTGATTCTGTTATTGTGAAGATAATCTGCCGTGTATAGTTCCTGTGGATGGTTTCTACTTTTTGCTATTTTACACAATACATACATATGTGTTTACATTATTGCACCCAGCAGGACAAAAGCAGTCTCCCCAAACTAAATGAACAACTCAGATGACAAATAAAGTCTACTAAAACCAAATCTGTGCTAAGTTTGGCCTCCCAGGCCAAGGACAACCACAAAGTATTCTTTAGCTGTGTTCGCAACCTCAAAGGCAATACATAATTGTGTGCAGAGTTCATTGTAAATGGAGCCACTTATACTGAGCCAGAAGATATAGCAGACCTCCTGGCTGATAAATTCAGCTTCAACTTTACCCCTCTCTCCCCCTCAATCTTCCACCAGGAAATATCATCAAATATAACTCCCCCTGGTATCACTAGGGAACAGGTCCTTAACACTCTCTCTAAGACCAAGAACACTGCATCAATGAGCCCAGACAATATCTCAGAATGCCTTCTAAATAGCATGAAAAATGACCTATCAGAGCCTCTGGAATTACTATTTAACTGTAGCCTCTAAACAGGCTTCATGCCTCATGAATGGAGAAAGGCAGCAATCATCCCTCTGCACAAAGGTGGACAATCTACACACCCTGGCAACTGCAGACCCATAAGTCTCACTAGCCTTATATGCAAAGCCATGGAAACAATTATTATGGAGATGATCAATAGAGATATAGTAAACCTCCAGACACTGGACCCAACCCAGTTTGGTTTTGTCAAGGGCAGATCATGCCTACTCAACCCAGTGGACTTCTTCTGAGAAGGTCACCAAAGCAATGGATGAGGGCAAAGCCATTCACACTGCCTACCTTGACCTGGCCAAGGCATTTGATACAATACCCCACCCGGGTATTGTTGACAAGCTCAAGAGGTTAGGTACAAATCCGTACATCACCCAGTGGATAGCCAACTGGCTCACAGACAGGACCCAGGAAGTTAGAATTGAGGAGTCTACCTCTACAAATAGGCCAGTTAAAAGTAGAGTCCCTCAGGGATCAGTCCTTCAACAGTTCCTTTTTGGCATTTACTACTCTGAAGTCAAGGCCAGTGCCAGTGGTCTCTGGCTGACTAAATTTGCAGATGATTGCAAATTAGGAGCTGTCATTGAATCTCACACTGACACAAATGTTCTCCAGGAGGGGCTGACACAGACAAACAACTGGTGTTAGAGCCATGGACTAAAACTAAATGCCAAGAAATACATAATCATATCCTTTGGAAAGTCATCCATCCCTGGTAACCATAACATTGACAACACACCTCTTAGAGTTGACCCAGTAATCAGGGACTTAGGGACACACACAGATAATAATCTAGCCTTTGATCATCACATGTCTACAGTGGTGAGGAAATCATTCTATGTTGCTCAACTTATAAACAAAGGTATGGCATCTAAATCCAAGGAAGTCATTGTTTCACTGTCTTCGGCATTCATCAGACCTATCATTGAATACAATGCCCCCTTTGGCATGTACCTAACCAGGCATATTCACAAATTGGAACATCCACAGAGGTTTCTCACTAAAAGAATACAAGGCATAAGTAGTATGTCCTATGCAGACCGCCTCAAGGCCCTATCCCTGTATTCTGTCTCCTACAGGCTTTTGAGGGGAGATCTATGTCTGGCATACAGGGCATTGTCAGACCTTACTCAGATGGACCTCCTGCATATCCACAAAACAAGCTGCACCAAAATTACTCATTCTAAAGGCTTTAACTTTGCCTGTGATATAAATAGGACCTGCTGGAGAGATATGTATGCATCCCAGAGACTATCCCATTTATGGAACAGGCTCCCCATCCATGTGAAGCAGAGTTCCTCCCTAACCCAATTCAAGTGCAACTTGGACAATTGGATGGGAGACCACAAATTCATCCCTGGTTTGGCACCTATGTCTCTAATGGATGCAGGTAACCTGTAAATGTTTCATCTCCCAGGCACATGCTTACACTTATCAAGGATATCAGAGTTTTGGATGCATGGCTAGGCTTAAAAAGGCTTTTGTGGTCATTAACCTAGTAAACACCTATGAACCAATGACCCTATGAACCTATGAATAGATCTGATTCTTTTAGAGTGTACAATGTACAAAAGTGGTTAGTGAGAACACAGGGATGTGGATATCAGACAACATACTACAGCCTGCAGCACTGAAGTAATTGCACTTTGTTTCCTTAGCTAAATGGGTGTTTAACTTTTTACTGAACATTAATAGGTAATTCAGCATTTACATTTCATCTGTGTATTTATCACAGGAAGCTGGGGTGATTATGTAGATTGCTCTTTCTGTGCTGCTTATGTAGGTGACAGTTTGGAATACATACCACAAGCATGATTTTTAGATGTAGGCAATAATCTTTATTCAGTAATTTGAAGGTTGGTATATTAAGTAGAAAAACCCAGCCACTGGGGATGTACAAGCCAGTGAGTTTCTTTGTGCCGGTCCCAAGCCCGGATAAATGGGGAGAGTTGGTCAGGAAGGGCATCCGGCATAAAACTTAGCCAAATCATTTCATGCAGACACCAGTAAATATTTCCATACTGGATCGGTCGAGGCCCGGGTTAACAACGACTGCCACCAGTACTGTAAGCCAAAAGGGTGCTGGTGGAAATTGGGCTACTGTTGGCCGAAGGAGGAGAAGAGGCAGAAGGCATGGCCAAAGGCAGGAAGAGAGGTGAAAGGCTAGGACTGTGGTAGTGAGGGTCAGAACTTTGAATGTTGGCAGTATGACTGGTATAGGGAGAGAGCTAGCTGATATGATGGACAGAAGGAAGGTTGGTATATTGTGTGTGCAAGAGACCAGATGGAAGGGGAGTAAGGCTAGGTGTATCGGAGGTGGGTTCAAATTGTTTTATCATGGTGTGGATGGGAGGAGAAATGGTGTAGGAGTTATTCTGAAGGAACAGTATACTAAGAGTGTTTTGGAGGTGAAAAGAGTGTCAGATAGAGTGATGTTTATGAAGCTGGAAATTGATGGTGTAATGATGAATGTTGTTAGTGCATATGCTCCACAAGCTGGGTGTGCAATGGATGAGAAAGAAAAATTTTGGAGTGAATTGGTTGAAGTGGTGATGACTGTACCCAAGGGTGAGAGAGTGGTGATTGGAGAAGGCATGTTGATGAAGGGAACAGAGGGGACGAGGAAGTGATGGGTAGGTATGGTGTTAAACAAAGGAATGCAGAAGGTCAGATGATAGTGGATTTTGCAAAAAGGATGGACATGGCTGTGGTGAATACATATTTTAACAAGAAGGAGGAGCATAGGGTGACATACAAGAGTGGAGGAAGATGCACACAGGTGGATTATATCTTATTTAGGAGGGACAGTTTGAAGGAGATTGGAGACTGTAAAGTGGTGACCGGAAAAAGTGTAGTTAGGCAGCATAGGGTGATGGTTTCTATTATGACGCTGGTGATCAAGAAGAGGTGGAGGAGTTCGAGGGCAGCACCAAGGATCAAATGGTGGAAATTGAAAAAGGGTAATTCTGAGGTGGAGTTCAGGGATGAGTTAAGAACAGGCACTGGATGTCAGTGAAGAGTTACCAAATAGCTAGGTAACTACAGCAGAGCTAGTAAGGGAGATGGCTAGAAAGGTGCTTGGTATCACATCTGGACAGAGGAAGGATGACAAGTAGACATGGTGGTGGAATGAGGAAGTACAGGAGAGTATACAGACAAAGAGGTTGGCAAAGAAGAAGTGGGATTGTCAGAGAGATGAAGAAAGTAGACAGGAGTGTAAGGAGATGAGGTGCATGGCAAAGAGAGAGGTGGCAAAGGCTAAGGATAAGGCATGTGAAGAGTTGTATGAAAGGTTGGACACTAAGGAGGGAGAAAAGGACCAGTACTGATTGGTTAGACAGAGGGACCGAGCTAGGAAAGATGTGCAGCAGGTAAGGGTGATAAAGGATAATGAGGGAAACATACTCACAAGCGAGGAGAGTGTGTTGAGGAGATGGAAAGAGTACTTTGAGGGGTTGATGAATGAAGAGAATGAGAGGGAGAGAAGGTTGGATGATGTGCAGATAGTGAATCATGAAGTGCAGTGGATTAGCAAGGAGGAAGTAAGGATAGCTATGAAGAGAATGAAGAATGGAAAGGCTGTTGGTCCAGATGACATACCTGTAGAAGCATGGAGGTGTTTAGGTGAAATGGCAGTGGAGATTTTAACCAGATTGTTTAATGAAATCTTGGAAAGTGAGAGGATGCCTGAGGAATGGAGAAAAAGTGTCCAGGTACCAATTTTTAAGAATAAGGGTGATGTGCAGAGCTGTAGTAACTACAGAGGGATTAAATTGATCAGTCACAGCATGAAGTTATGGGAAAGAGTAGTGGAAGCTAGGTTAAGAAGGGACGTGATGATTAGTGATCAGCAGTATGGTTTCATGTCAGGAAAGAGCAAATGCGATGTTTGCTCTGAGAGTGCTGATAGAGCAGTACAGAGAATGTCAGAAGGAGTTGCATTGTGTTTTTGTAGACTTAGAAAAAAAGCATATGACAGGGTGCCTAGAGAGGAGTTGTGGTATTGTATGAGGAAGTCAGGAGTGTAAGAGAAAAATGTAAGAGTGGTACAGGATATGTACGAGGGTAGTGTGACAGCAGTGAGGTCTGCAGTGGGAGTGATGGATGTGTTTAAGGTGGAGGTGAGGTTACATCAAGGATCAGCTCTGAGCCCTTTCTTATTTGCAATGGTGATGGACAGGTTGACAGATGAGATCAGACAGGAGTCCCCGTGGACTATGATGTTTGCAGATGACATTGTGATCTGTAGTGAGAGTAGGGAACAGGTGGAGGAGACCCTGAAGAGATGGAGATATGCTCTAGAGAGAAGAGGACTGAAGGTCAGCAGGACTAAGACAGACTATATGTGTGTGAATGAGAGGGAGGATAGAGGAATGGTGAGGATGCAAGGAGTAGAGGTGGCGAAGGTGGATGAGTTTAAATACTTGGGATCAATAGTTCAGAATAATGGTGAGTGTGGAAGAGAGGTGAAGAAGAGAGTACAGGTAGGATGGAGTGGGTGGAGAAGAGTTTCAGGAGTGATTTGTGACAGACGAGTACCTGTAAGAGTGAAAGGGAAGGTCTACAAGAGGGTAGTGAGACCAGCTATGTTATATGGGTTGGAGACAGTGGCATTGACAAAAAGGCAGGAGTTTGAGCTGGATGTGGCAGAGTTAAAGATGTTAAGACGAGGGTGGACAGGATTAGGAATAAGTATATTAGAGGGTCAGCCCAGGTTGGAAGGTTTGGAGACAAAGCCAGAGAGGCAAGATTACATTGGTTTGGACATGTGCTGAGGAGGGATGCTGAGTATATTGGGAAAAAGATACTAAGGATGAAGCTATCAGGTAACAGGAAAAGAAGAAGGCCTAAGATAAGCTTTATGAATGTGGTGAGAGAGGACATGCAGGTGGTTGGTGTGGCAGAGCAAGATGCAGAGGACAGGAAGAAATGGAAACAGGTGATCCGCTGTGGCGACCCCAAACGGGAACAGCCGAAAGAAGATGATGATGAGTATATTAAGTAGAAACATGGCTCTGGCCAACTTTGGTAAATATTTGTCCTTATTTATAATTAAACATTGATGTTCAGTGGGCTCAGATACATGAATAAGTCTTAGAAATTTGATTTAGCGATTTGAAGTAAATTGCCATTCTGGCATGAGGAAAGGCCGTGATGGATAAAGAGCAGACTATTCTAAGTAATTATGCGGTTATTGCAGTGGATCGTAGGGTCTCAGGAGTTACACGGCAACTGAACTGTGAGGCATTCCGGCCTTGCTAATACCCACCCTTAGGCCTTACTTCTCTTTTCTTGGAGGCCAGGCCAGTCAATCTAAAGAGTTTCTTTATGAACACCCATATTCAGCTGTCTGGATTATTCTAAAAGGCAGACAATAAGTCACACTGCTTAACTTGGTGACAAAGTTTGTTCCAGACATGGGGTAGGCATTGTGTGACAAATGTATCCCTCTACCTTGTTTTATTTGTTTTTTGGAGTAGATTTACATCTCTCATCCTAGTGTTAGACTGTTTGATTTATTGAGATATAAGAATTCTTGGACTACTGCATCCCTAATGGCCCTATAAGCAATACATGGTCCATCCCTAACGAGTATATATAAAGCAGAGTACAGGAAAATAGCCTCCAGTCTTTCTTTGCAGTTCAGATCTTTTAGGCCTCTGATCTTTTTAGTTACTGACCTCGGAGGTCTTTCTAATTACTTGATTTGGTTAATAAGGTACATCCCAAAGGGAGCATTGTACTCAATGCATCTAATCAGTGCAGAGAACACTAAGGTAAGGGCTTATTCTAATCTGGAAGAAATACATTTTGCTTTTAGATGTGTACAATGAATGGATTTCATGTGTGAAGCAAATGTCCATCCAAGTGCCCTGGTCTGTCATGAACTTTTAATTTTAAAGTGGTGTGTTTCTATAAACAGGCTATAGGGGTACTTGCCAAATTCTACAATGTTGTAATTTTTGTCAGTGACTATAAGCCCATTTTAATACATCATCTTTTGACAAGTGCAAGGCCATTTTGGAGTGCATGAATGTCAGAAGTGGACTTGATGATGACTTCCATCTTACAAAAATCTGCAAATTCTGTTAACCAAAGACTCTCATTTTATAAGTAGAGATCCAAGAAGTAGATGTTGGACAGCAATGGTCCAGCACAGATCCATGCAGAACTCCACTGATCACCCTCATGCTCTCAGTGGATGCACCCCCTGCTCCTACTGGTTGAGTCCTGTCTCTATGCCATAAATGGTTAGGTCAGTTTGCAGCACCTTTAACTTGCGTATTATATTTGCAAGTAGTATGTTATCAAATGTCTTGGTAAGGTTAAGACAGCTTTTCCTCAGTCTACACTCTAATCAACCCAGTCAAAAAAATTTACAAGATTCATAAGATGGCATCAACCCTTTTCAAAAGCCAAACTGCTGGAGGTCATAGTTAAATAGGTCAGTTATCATGTGTTCCATGGCTTTGCATGTGTAACTCATTAGGCTGATAGGTCTGTAACCCCAGGGTCTGATGTGGGACCACAGTTGCCAGATCTTGACTCATTTCAATCCCAGAAAAGTGATTTTCAATCAGGAAACATAAAAAAATACGTAACAACTACAACATTTCCTTTGAAGTGAAATTTCCCAGTAACACTCAGATTACATAACACAGACCCATAAGATTAATATCTTGAAAGTTTTTCTCCAAAAATATTAACATAATGACCAGAAGTATATGGCTCTGATTAAGTTATTAAATATTTTCTAATAACTTTGTAAAAATCAGCATTTTTAACCAGATTTGTGAAATGTTATCTGCTAGACTCCACTTCATGAGGTACTGTATGTCCTCGTGTCTTTTCGCATCTCCAGCATTTACACTCAGGGCTTAATATCCAGGATCAACCTCTCCTCCCCATTTCTTGAATTTATATTTAGCGCACTTTGTCCTGAGTCAGCCCCCCTCATCTCCCAAATTCATCTTCATCAGTTGTCCAGGGTTACCCACTGGTCTCTTTCCAAATTAATGTCCAGTGTTTGTTGTTCAAGATCCCCCGCTCTATCTCCTGAATCCATTCAGAATCCCCATCCCTACATATTGAATCCATTCAGAATCCCCATCCCCACATACAGAATCCATTCAGGATCCCCATCCCCACATACTGAATTTATTCAGGATCCCCCATCCCCATATACTGAATTCATTCAGAATCACACTACCCCACTTCCAGAATGCATTCAGGATGTCCCTCAACCACTTGCAGAATCCATTCAGGATTCCTCTCCCCACTGCTTTACTTTATTCAGAATCCCCTTCCCTCCTCCTGAATCTATTCATGATCCCTTTCTTGTCTCATGAATCTATTCAGAATCCCCAACACATGCTGACTCCATTCAGGATCTGCCTTCCTACCTCCTGAATTAATTCAATGTTTCCTTTCCCCACCTCCTGAATCCATTCATGATCCCTGCTCCTTCTAAATTAATTAATGATCCCCCTTTACACCTTCTGAATCAACTCATGATTCCCATGCCCACCTCCTGAATCCATTCAGTATCTTCTTCCCTACCTCCTGAATCCATTCAGGATCCCAGTCTCCCTCCAGAATCCATGTTTAATGCTCATCCTTTAACAGATTGCAAAATAGTTAACACTAGTGCCTCACAACATCAGGGTCTAGGGGTCAGTCCTAGTCTTCAGTACTCATATTGGCAAATTCCATGTTATTTTTGTCCATGTGTTTTTTTTCTGCACTACTTTTGTTTCCTACCACCTCCCAAAGACCTGCTCACTGATTGGCTATTTAAAATTCTATATGCAAATAATGTTTGCCTTTGTCCTTACTTCCTATGTCATAGTGGCCAAAAACACATATTAATAAGACTAATTAACTTGCCCAGTTAGATTATTAACTGCCTAAAACTTTGCATTAAAAATGTACTGCACACAGAGTCCCACTTAAGATTTAACTATTTACTTATTAAGCAACAAAAATTTTGCCAGACAAAAATAATTTGTGTGCAGTGTCACAAATATTAATTACAATAATAATGCTTGTTTGTTTACTGGTAGATATTTCTGAAATCAATTTGATTACAGATACCTGCAGTACAAGGGTTTACTGTGAGAAATAAGGACCATGCAATTAGTGTCCAGAAACAAAGTATTTCAACACTTTAAATAATGCACAAAAGCTACAGTGATTTGATTTTATTACAGTTAGAGAAAGAAAACCATACGCTGAGCATTCTCAGTAACCATTTGAAATGTCTGGACTCACTACAGCAAGTCCTGAAACATAGAGAATAAATGGCCAAAAAACAGATTTACATATTCTTACCCTGAGATAACCATTTCTCAAAATATTCCCTTTTCTCCAAGGTATGGTGATCTCAGAGTTAATATGTAAAAGTTCAGGGGAGGGGGGTGTGATTTAAAGGAGAGGAGTATTGTTCAAAATTTGTCCTTCAGCTGTATTCTCAATCTCAGTTTTTCAGCTTTTGGTACTTGTCATTTCAAGTGCCAACATCTCAGTAGGAAGTTATAATTCTCTTTATAAAATGTATAAGCAATATTTTTGTAATGATTTTGTTGGATATCACAGTGGCTTCTTCGAACATTTTCTTGCTTTGTATTTTAAATGTTGGCAGTCTGTGCTTTCAAATTAAATCTAAACAAAGACATTTTACTGTTAAAATATAGGGTAAAGTAAGAGACCATCTGGTTATGCCTTCTTCCAATATTACATTTATGGAACATCTGTTCTTTACAGTTCATTTATATGACTTATAGGTTCATAGGTTGGTACTAGGCTATTGGCCCTAGGGCCTATATAAGCCTAGCCATAACAATACTCTGGATATTTCTTCCCACAATATTTACTTCCCTGGACCCCTCTCTAGCATGGTGATTGATGTGATCCCAGGGGTGAATTTCCTATCTCCCATCCAGTTGTCAAGGTTCCTTTTGAAGAGGGCCAAGCAGGTGCTCTGCTTGACATGTATGGGCAGTCTATTTCAGAGTATGGGGAGTCTCTGGGTCAGGAACCTATCCCTCCAGCAAGTTTTGTTCATTGTGATGACAAGGTTTAGATCCCTGGAGCGTGTGGGTCTGAGGGATTGGAATTTCTTTTAAGTGGAGCATGTCAGGGTTTGACATGGCCTTGTTTGTTAAACAGAGATCGCCTCTGAGTAGACGATATGCCACAATAGCTGGAGTTTATTTTAGATGGTCAGCATAGGGCATCTGCTTTAGGCCTGTGATTCTTTTAGTGAGGTATTTCTGCGGCCTTTCCAGCTGTTGCAGATGTCTTGTGAGGTACATAACAAACAGGGCATTGTACTCTATAATGGGTCTAATGAGGGATGCGTACAGTGAGACAATGACCTCCTTTTTTCTGGATGAAAAGCCCTTAGTGATGAGGTGTGCCACATAGAAGGATTTCCTGACTGTTGTGGCGATGTGGTTATCGAAGGTGAGACCACTGTCCACCTGTGTCCCCTAAGTCTGTCATCACACTTCCAGTGTTTAGTGTACTGCCACCTATGTGGTAATTCATGGGTACATGTTTTTTTCCCAAAGGGATAACTATACATTTCTTGACATTAAGCTTGAGCCCATGGCTCTGGCACCAAGCATCTGTTTCTGTAAGGCCCTTTTGTAGAATATCCACATCATTTGTGGATTCAATAATGGCTCCCAGTTTGCAGTCATCTGTGAACTTTGTTAGCCACAGTCCCTTAGTGTTGGCCTGTACTTCAGAGAAGTAGATGCCAAAGAAAAGCGGTCCCAGGACTGAACCCTGAGGTACTCCACTTGTCACTTGTCTGGAGCTGGATTTGGAGTCAGCTACTTTTACAGTCTGGGTTCTGTTAGTAAGCCAGTTGGCAACCCATCGAGTGAAGTAGGGATTTATACCCAGCTTAGTAAGTTTATCTATGATTCCAGAGTGGGGGATGGTGTCAATAGCCTTGGCGAGGTCCAGATAGGCCTTACCCTCGTCCACAGCTCTGAAGACTGATTTGAAGAAGTCAATCAGGTTCAGGAGACAAGATTGGTCCTTCACAAACCCAAACTGGGTGGGGTCCAGTGTTTGAAGGTTGCCAATGTCTTTGTTTATAAATTCCATGCCCTTGCAGATCAGGCTCATCAGACTGATGGGACGGTAGTTCCCGGGATCCAAGGTGGATCCCTCCTTATGGAGTGGGATAACTGTAGCGGTGCGCCACTCAGTGGCATGAGCACCGGAACCATAGATCGTGGGGAGAGGGGAGCCCTCCCACTTTTGCAGATCATCCATACCTCTACCCCTTTCGTTTTCCACACCTCCAACTGCCGTGATGACATCAGCGTGCCTATTTCCGGCTGTTTTTGTGAGTGGGAACGGATTTCAGAAGCTGCTGCCTGCAGAAACAGAAAGGATTTAATTTCCAGAAGCCTGTAATGGATGAGATTAGCTGTTGCAGGGCAGGAATGACAAGATTTAGATTTCATTGCAGAGTGCTAGACTATCAGAGTGAGTACACTACTGGTGTGTGTGTGTAAATGCCCCCAGCAGGATAGATCTGGTGGCTAGAGGTACTGAGGCTCAAACCCTGTACCTTGGGTACAGGTAAAAAGAGCGTAAAGTCCCTAGCCACTACCACTTGTGAATTTATGCCTCACATTTTTCTTCTGTTCCTCTGGTTTGCAGGAGTGGTAAAACAAAACCTTTTATTCTAGAAATTCTAAGGTTATAAAATCAGTATTTGAAATGTGTCCCTATTTTGGGGCTGTATTCCCCCATTATTGGCTTTGTTCTGTATTTTTGTGCTAAGAGGTTCAGAGCTATGGTGAGAAGTGAGAACTGAATTCACTAAATGATATGATAGCCATTTAAGTTTGCCTTCCTATTTTTTAAGAAACTGCTGGTTTAGCTTAGTGGTATGTTGCTCTGACTGTAGTCCACAGGTTTCTGGGTTCAAGACTTGCAATGAAATGCATGGTGGTAAGAACATTTTATGCAAGCAACTTTCTAAAATGATACATGCAATGTTTAAAATGTGTCCCTGGATTTTGGCCTTTTGCCCCCCCCCCCCCCCAATTGAAAATAAGTTCAAGAAGCTGTGCAACATGCCTATGGCTTACACTCTACTGTGATTCTGTATTTATATATTGTATGTGGAAGTAGACTGTTATCATCGAAATGTTCTGAATAGGGCAGTTTTGTCATTATTGGTTAATGCATTTTTGTTTCATTGCCTACTGGAAAAATGTTTAAACAATAAATTTAAAATGCACTCTAACTTAAGACTAACAAGTGTGCTATATTATACAAGGAATACAATTTAATACAATCAGGAATGTGAATCAAGGAATGCATACATGTATGCATGGCTCTAAAAATGAGTTTGAAAACAGCCCAGAGGAAAGTGTGAAAGGCTCAAAATCATGGGCAAATTTTAAGCTTTACTCTTGTTACTAAAGCAATGGCTGAAGGTAAAACAGTTCACACCACATTGCCTTGACCTGGCCAAGCCTTTTGACACAATCCCCTACTCAGGTGTAGTACAAAAGATGAATAATGCAGAAGCAAACACTTACATCACCAGCTGCATTGCCAACTTGACTCACAGGATTGAGGGGATCAAAACAGGGGAAGAGACCAGTCACCAATGGAGTCCCCCAGGGTTCGGTGCTGAGACTTTTTCTGTTTGGCATATACATCTCAAAAGTAAAAGGAAATACCAAAGAGCTTTGGCCAGCTAAGTGTGAGATGACTGCAAGCTAGGAGAAGTTATTGAATCCCCAAATGACTTAACCATCATGCAGGAAGGTTTTTCCCAAATAATAACTGCTGTCAAAATCATGACAATACTCTGAGAAATGATTCAATTGTTTGGCATTTGGGAACTTGTGTGTACAGTGACCTAACTTTTGACCAACATATGCCCATAGTCATAAGAAAGCCTTTCTATATTGCACAGCTTATAAACAAATTGATTGTGACTAGATGTAGAAATGTTGTTGTCCCCCTTTACAAAGCTCGCATTATGTCAATCATTTTGTATAATGCCCACTTTGGCATGTATCTGTCCAGCCCCGTGCAACAATTGGAATACCTTCAGAGATACCTTACTAAAAGGATACAAGTCCTAAACAATAGGTCTTGCATGGACCACCTCAAAGATTTATTACTATACTCAGTATCCTACAGAGTGCTTAGAGGTGACATGTCTGGCATACAAAGCATCCTCCGACATAATACAGATGGACCTACTGAGCATCAGCAAGTCAAATGGCATCAGAAATACTCAGTCCAGGTATCTAAACTTAATGTTGTGGAGAGATGGATATATATCACAGAGGCTACCACTGTTCTGGAACAGACTATCCATAAAAATAAACCAAAGCTCATCCATCCATATTCAAATGCAACTTGGATCTAAGGATGGGTAATAGAAAATGTACTCCAGGATTTCCCCTCATGCCACTAATGGATAGAGGCAGTTCCTAAATGCTGCATCCGTTACATGGCCCCCTCAAATTATCTATGGTATGATCACAGTTGTTCTCACTGGGGCTAATATACAATTATCAGCCATGGAGATAGCTAAGACCAATCAGAAAATGTTAATTCAAGCACCAAAAGGGAATTGGCTAAGCTTAAAATGTCCTCCAAGTGAACCTATGTTGTGGTAGCAAATAGTTATACAAAAATTACCCTTTTTAGTTCACTAAGTGCCCCTGTCACCCTCCGTCACCCCCCCCCCCAGTCATTAACAGCTTCCTGCGTCTATGCTCAGTGGGCATGAAGCCTGAGGTGAGGCTATGATTAAACATGACACTTAGGTGAGGTGCCAGTTCATTTTGTAGTTCATGTAGCACACAGCCCGGGATATCATCTGGTCCCATGGATGCTGTATTCTTAGCTTTGGAGAGTGCGGTTTCTACCTGTGTGGCCATGATTACTGGAATTTGGCAATCCTTTGGTATTGAGATGGGCCCTTTAGGGGGTGAAAGGGGGTTGAAGTTAGCACTAAATTGATCTGCCAGGATATTGGCAATATCCTTGGGATCAGTATATTTAATGCCATTCTGTTGTAGCTCAGAGCATATCTGAGCATTGCCATTTAGATTCATGACATAACTATAGAATGCCTTGTGGTCGTCTTTGGAATCTTTGGCAATTTTATTTTTGTACTAGCTTTGGAGGATTTTATGAGGGATCTCAGCTTCTTACTGAGGCTGGTAAGGGAGTTTTTTGCATCCTGGGATTTTCCTCTTTTCTGCAACAGTTTCTTTCTTCTGTTTTATAGTTTGTTTATGGCAGGGGACCACCAGATTGGCTTCCTTTTTTTGAAGGAGAGTGTCTTGGTTCTATTTGGGATGGCAGAATTCATGCACGTGTGGATGTGCTTGTACAGTGTCTTAGTGTAGGATTCAGCAGTCGAACTTTCAGCTCCCATCTGCATGGGTGTCATGAAGTTTTTCACTTCAGACTTGAGTAGCATGAAGTTGGCTTTGGAGAAGTTTTTTATGAAGGTTTCCTTACTGGGGGGTAGGGGTGGGATGTGGATGTCAAGGGTGATTTGCTTATCGTCAGACCTGACCAATGAGGGGGTGACTACCGGTGTGGAGCATCTATCAGGTCTAAGATATTGGAGCCCCTGGTGGGACAATGGATTAGTTGATCCAGGGCATTGGAATTTATGAATTCCAAGAACCGTTGGGAAAAGGCATTGGTACCCGAGTAGTTTTCCCAGTTAATGGCAGGGTAGTTGAAATTACCCAGTATTAGGGTGTTTGGTTGTATCTTAATATTTTCCAGTATGTTTAGAAAGGTGTAGTGAGAATCTTGGGGCATGGTGGGGGATCTGTAGCAAGCTACAATTTGGATTGCAGTTCTACCTAGTGTTAGTTGCACCTGGAGAATTTTAGATGCAATGTGTTTGGCAACTAGTCTGGAGGTGTAAATATCCTTGGTGAATATGGACACTCCTCCACCTTTAGTGTTTCGGTCTTGGTTTGGTGGCCGAAAAGTGTGGTAAGAATTGTAGCCTGGTATTGCAGGGGTGCTCTTTGGAGCCTTGAACCAGGTCTCAGTTACTGCACAGATATCGATGTTCTCCATTTTTAGGAGTGCCTCGAGTGAGTGCATTTTGAGGTTTACAATTCTAGCATTGAGTAGCATTACCTTCAGCTTTTGCATGCTTCCTGTTATGGTGGTGGTTTTGTCCTTTGAACCTTGCCTAAAAAAGGCATTATAGAGCTGGCAAGAGCTTTAGCCAGTAACCTGAATCCCAGGGGTGACAGGTACAGACCATCTCTGGCAAAGCATTGTGGTTTGTTGATCATGTCATCCCAGGCAGACAGATACTGGATTCCCTTTGAATGACACCAGAAGCTTAGCCAATTGTTGAAGTCAATCATTTTGTCCTTATACTGTGGTATCATTCTGGGTGAAGGCAGGATGCTACTCAGGGATAGGGTCATACCTGCCTGGGCCACATGATCTGACAGCTCTTCGATGTCTCTTTTCATGTAGTCCAGGGAGGTATGTCTCAAGTCATTTACTCCAACATGGACAATAACAGAGTCATATTTGTACTTGTTGTGGAGTGACTTGAGTGCATGCGTTATGTGGCGGATCCTGGCACCCGACAGGCAGCTGACTGTAATTTTCTCCTTGTTCAGCCTGGTGAGTGGGACATCAGTGTGCCTGACTATAGAGTCACCAATGACTAAAGTGTTGGGTGCGTTGTCTTGCCTTAGGGGCTGTTGCTGGGTGGCACACTGGTGTTGTGAGCTATGTATCACTTTGGTTGTGACTGGTGTTTGTTTGCATTTCAGCTTTGGAGGTCCTTGTTGCTTGGGCAGGTTAATGTTAAGGGCCTCTGCATATGTGGGTTTAGTGTTGCTATGTGTGGGTGTTGATGGCGTGGGTTTTGAAGAGGTGGGAGGTTGGCGTAATGGTTAAGGTGCTTAACTTAGAAACACAAGGTGCAGGGTTTAATTCTCACATTGGGTAATTGGCTAGGCTTAAAATGGTCCCCGAGGACAGTTAGCATAGTACTAATGTATGAATCTATGAACCTATGAATCTATGTGTTGCTTGAGGTGCAATGCAGTTGTTAACCTTCTCCTCTTGTCTGTCTAGCACAATCTTGGCTGGAGAGAGCTTTGCTTCCAGTTTGGCTATGTAAGTGAATCTCTCGCATGTTGTAGTGTTGGGTGGTAGGAGGAGAGGGTTGTCTGTGTACATGAGGCAGTTGCTGCATTGCCCCAGTATGCCCAAACTCACCAGGTGGACAGGAGAAATGACCAGAAGCTGACCCTTGGACATGCCTGTTTAGGTGCTTTTTTGTAAAGTAGAAGAGCTGTTTTTCCTTACCTTTGCAAGGTACTTTGCAATTTTAGGCTGTTTAGTGCCTACAATTAATTTCTCCTTATTAACAAGGAGAGTTGAGTGCTTGTATCAGTTTAAGGCTTCCTAGTTCTTTCCAGCAGGTTCTAGAGCAAGTGCTAGTCACAGGGGTTCAGATTTTAGTGCTACTACTGAGAAACCAGCTAGTTCTAAGGGAAAATTTGAAGAGCAGACTTTCTGGCACCTGGAATGGTTTAACCGTAGCCCCGCGGTGCTGCATGATGTGAAAAATGCGCAAACACGTGCATTTTTAAGCCAGAAAGTTGAAAGGGATAGAAATCGGCCCAAAATGGCTAAAATTACAATTTCAGAGCTGGAAACCAATCCTCTCGCGTTAGACAGACAGTACAATGCTCACCACTCCCACTGGTAAGCAGTAGGACTTCCCTCTACCACAGCAAGGTCTGGATAGCTCTGAACACAGAAAATAAAGTCCTGAAACCAGCAAAGTCTGGGATCTGGACTATACTAGCTAGGAAAGGCAGGAAATGAGCAAACAAGATAGTATTTTTTTTTTTTTTGATATTTGATATTCCTTAGTTTGATTTAACTTGAAATACTTGCTTTGTGTTTTCTTCTTTGGGGTGTTTATGTATCTACATAAAAACTTCTACTAGAAATAAAACATAAAAATTATTAATAACTTATACAGATATTATATAATATCTGTATAAGTTATTAATAATTTTTATGTTTTATTTTTAGTAGAAGTTTTTATGTAAAGTAGGATTTTTTTGTTCCTTTTAGTATTTTTTATTTTTTGTGTTTATGTATCTACCCTGCCATTCATTACAGATTAATTACAACAATAGACAAAACTGCAATGTCTTGTTCTTTCTTTGATCAGGGAAATTCATATAGTCAACATACAATATAAATTAATAAAATCATGCAATTTTTTTAAGGAATAGTTTGCCTTCAGTATGCTTCTAATAATTTACTATGCCTTTCTCCAAAATGCTATCATACACATATCGGATGACGCAGTTGTGCAGCGGTAGCATTGTCACCTGACAGCAAGAGATTCTCTGGTTTGATTTGTGGCTGGGGTGCTTTTTGTGTGGAGTTTGCATGTCCTTCCTGTGTTCGTGTGGGTTTTCTCTAGGTACTCTGGTTTCCTCCCATGTTACAAAAACATGCATCTGGAGTGCTTCTCCCCAGGCCTCTGCTGAAAATTGTCTTGTTACAAGTCAGACTTTCCCAGTAAACAAATAATAAATAAATATGCCTGTTGTCAGTTATCTGTGCAAGTCAATATTTGGTATCATCAAACAGATCTTTATTTAATTTGGTATGGCGGGGCATACCTTTCAACTGTCCAGATTTTCAAAGAATATCCAGATTTTTGACTGATATTTTTAGTCTGTTCCTCATATAATTTATGGTTTTCTGGCAAATTACTGAGGATTGAAGTCACTAGATAGTAACAGACATTTAAGTTTCAGATGTCATATACTCAAAAAAATGCATGTTAACACACAACCTGCTATTCTAGCATCTTTCTAAGTTTATAAGATCAATATTTAAAATATGTCCCTATTTTTGTGTGTTTGTCCCCACATTATTTTTTACTTTGTCCAGATTTCTTGCACTAAGAGGTTGAGAGGTATGTGTCTGGGTCATGGCTAAAAGACGTTCTATGTTTGGAATAGCCCACCCATCCTATGATTACAAACAAATAAAAATAAAACAGTCCAAACCCAAGCCGAATACGACTGCAGTGCTGTGTAAATGGACCCATGTGGCAGGCTGGTAATATCTTTCTTTTTAAATAGAAAACACTGTATCTCTAGACTGAGATGTATGTGTATGGATAAATCCGGGGAGGGGGTATCTTTCTGCAAAGTTCAAACACAAATAAACAAGTGCAGCCTGGTCCGGCAGTCTAGATTAGAGGATTAACCCAAGATTAGGGTTGAACTCCCTCAGGCTATAAGCAAGCACTTAACTTGGTCAGCAACTGCAAATAAAGATTTCTCTGCTAATGAGTGTGTTACTTACTATATTATATATTATACTGTGCTGTGCATAATCAGCCTGAGTTCAGACTCAACATTCTGGAGATGAGTACAAATTATGCGTGTTGGAGAACTTCAGCATGTCAGCAGAAAACTTACAGGCAAGAGAAAGAAACAGAATACATATAAAACAGCTCAGCAGATGTTAGGAAAATCTCATGCTGGTACATATGAAATCCATTTATGTATGTACTATGTAATGAGAAAAAAATCCATCAAAACATTGTTTTGAGTAAGGAAGGCCAAGTCTTCAATAATGTTTGAAGGAAACAAGTTATGTAAAGCAAATGTTAAGCAACTGATTGTAGGAAGTATAAATACTCTGCACAGAAGGCCTAACTGCTGTAAGTCACACTACAACAACTTGTTGTATAAGTAGTTAGTACAGAGGATTAAGGCTATGCACTGTTAATAAGCTGCTTCTGGTGGTCCAGGGTCTGGTCCCTTCAGTATCAATTTGCCCATTGCATGACTTTGAGTAAGTGACTTAACAAGTAACCTTGGGCTTTGTCTAAAAAAGATCCCTGTAGGTTAGTGCTCTATCCAGATATACAATTAAATGCATGATTGTTGGGTATACAAAAAGACACATTTTATAAAAAAGGACTGTGCTTCACACAAACACACACACACACACACACACACACACACACACACACACACACACACACACACACACACACACACACACACACACACACACACACACACACACACACACACACACACACACACACACACACACACACACACACACACACACACAGAGACATGTATATGATTCTGTATGGAAATATTGAATGTGCTTTGACTGAATCTAGCAATGATGATCCAAAAATATCAAAGCAAAAAAGCTCAAACTCCTCAATAGGCTTTAACATGGTTCCTACAGGGGAGAAGGACTATCTCCTTGTTCCACTGGAGTCTCTAGTTTGTGATTCACTGTTTTTAGTTGATATTGTCGGACCTGACCAACACATATTCCAGCACATGTAGTGCAGTTATTTATATATGTGTGTGTATATATATATATATATATATATATATATATATATATATGGGTCTACTTCATATGACCTAAATTTCATTTGACTGAAATTAATTTGACTGAGACCAATACACTGAAAGTTCAAAAGACTGAAAACTCATTTGACTGAAACTCATAACACTGACACATTAAAGTAAAAGGTATATGCCCTTTTCCCCACTGTAGTGCGATCCTGGAGTTAGTATATATAATTAGGGGTGGTGTGGCAAGCACAGCCCCCCACACTGGGGGGTTGTTTTCTGCAAAGAGTTATTGATTGCAGTTATAAATATCAATGTGTATGATTTAAAATGTATAAAGTATGTGGGGGGCTTTGCCCCTCCACACCTCCCCTAACTATATATAGTAACTCTAGGATCGCACTACAGTGGGGAAAAGGGCATATACCTTTTATTTTAATGTGTCAGTGTTATGAGTTTCAGTCAAATGAGTTTTCAGTCTTTTGAACTTTCAGTGTTTTGGTCTCAGTCAAATGCATTTCAGTCAAATGAAATTTAGGTTATATGAAGTAGACCCATACATATATATATATATATATATATGTGTGTGTGTGTGTGTGTGTGTGTGTGTGTGTGTGTGTGTGTGTGTGTGTGTGTGTGTATGTGTGTTTGTGTGTGTCTATAGAGACAAAGAGAGAGATTAAGACAGAGCAGTTCCTGGTACACTGTAAAGCCATGCAAATCTCAGCCCATCCGCTGCCTCCACAGAGACCAATATTATCCACACTACCTAACCCACACACATAACATTTTTTCTGCATTCATTTAATTTTTTTCTGTTTTTTTATTATGCTGTGATTTGTGGTTTACAAATCTTTTTGAGGCACTAGAACACAGTACTTTTTATGAATGTGGTGTATGACATAGGCGTACTCCAGTTCTTGCATTTAGTCATTATTTAGTTAGTTATTTGTTGGTTGTCTGTCTGTCTGTCTGTCTGCCTTCCACAGCATTTCATGGGGTTGGGTTTTTGCACCATTGAGTGCAGGTACAGGAGTGTTTTTAGGGATTTTATTAGTTATGGGTTTAATAGTTATTAGTTTTTAGGGAGATTTATTTTTTTATCTACCAGTTAGTGCTGGTGGTGTTGACGGCTTTAGGAACTAGGTTGGGAGGTAGGATTATGGAGGGGCAGTTTTACTTCTGGCTACTGCAGAGGAGTGTAGTAAAGGTTATCGCTGTACGTTAATGCGTGTAAACTGGATATTCCGTAGCAGGTTGGGTATAACAGGGAAATGGCTTCAAATCAGAAAATGGCTGCTTGCTGAATTTTGTAGAACGTGTGGACAACATGGATGCCAGATTAGGCATGTATGGTCTGCATAAAGTCTAGGGTGTTATTCACACAGAAATTACATGCATTTTGACCACACATAGTGTGATGTTGTTGACTGGAATGTATTACACTGTCCTGATCTCTACATTCTGGAAAGTTGTGCCGCATAAGCTTCACTAGGACACACAAATCTGCTTTAGTCTAAACTGCCCATAACTATCACCAGCACTAAATGGCACTTTTCATCTGTAATTACCACTGGCAGCCAATACATCATATTGGCATAGTATTCCCCAGTCACACTTTCACAATTATGCAGGCATTCGTAAATATATGCAAAGATACACACACACACACACACACACACACACACACACACACACACACACACACACACACACACACACACACACACACATTCACTCAACATGACACCCTTCAACTTAAATGCACTCTTGGATACATGCATCTATTCCTACATATATACACACACATACATACACACACACACACACACACACACACACACACACACACACACACGCGCGCGCGTGTGCACGCGCACACACACACACACACACACACAAACACACAGAGCCATCTGACACCATTTATACTGTCATAGACATAGATACAAACTACTACACACACTTACACACTCACATCTCCTCCATCAGCACCTTTCCACTCAATTTCCATAAACTTACTTACAACATGCTCTCTCCCATTGACTATACTGGGTGATTTCAATGTTTTGGCCATGTTAATTACCATTGTCAGTCAAGCTTATTTACACAGAGGATCAATTCTGTGAATCACTTAAAAGTGTAATTCTCTTCCAGCAGGCTTTTCTGGAGGAGAGCATTAGCCACTCCCCCTGAGCACCTCATTACAATACAACACAGCCACTGGGAAGGCCCACCATGTTGATTTTTCCAGCCATGTGCAATCAGTACAGTGGTCTTATCTTTGGTTTTGGTGACGGGTTGGCCACTTGTGGCCACTCTTGGTAAGGCTCACCACTTGTAGAAACCCTTTATGAATCCTGGGGCAAATATGTAGCAAGTGTCCTGCTGTACTGTTACGGCTTTGTTAGATTACTGCAGACAGCCATATTCCCCCTTCTGACTTCCTCTGCCATGCAAAGACTATACAGGCTGATGAGATCTATTTACATTCTTGAGGACTGGAATCCTTCATTCATACCTAACACTGGAGATATGCAGGGTGACCAATAACCTGACTGTGGAAATATGCAAGGGTCCCACAGCCTGGCACTATGGAAATATGCAAGGGCCTCACAGCCTAGCACTGTGGAAATAAGCAAAGGTCCCACAGCCTAGCTCTGTGGAGATATGCAAGGATCCCACAGCCTAGCTCTGTGGAAATATGAAAGGATATCACAGTCTGGCAATGTGGAAATAAGCAAGGGTCCCACAGCCTGGCTCTGTGGAAATATGCAGGGGTTTCACAGTCTGGCAATGTGGAAATATGCAAGGGTCCCACAGCCTGGCGCTGTGGAAATATGCAAGGATCTCACAGCCTGGCACTGTGGAAATATGCAAGGATCTCACAGCCTGGCACTGTGGAAATATGCAAGGATCTCACAGCCTGGCACTGTGGAAATATGCAAGGATCTCACAGCCTGGCACTGTGAAAATATGCAAGGGTCCCACAGCCTGGCTCTGTGCAGAGGCTTAGGAGACTCAACCTGCCCTTATGCAATGAGAATCCTGGGGCAAATGTGTAGCAAGTCTCCAGCTGTACTGTTACGGCTTTGTTAGACTACTGCAGACCAGACATATTCCCCCTTCTGACTTCCTCTGCCATGCAAAGACTATACAGGCTGATGAGATCTATTTACATTCTTCAGGACTGGAATCCTTCATTCATACCTGACATTGGAGATATGCAGGGTGACCAATAACCTGACACTGTGGAAATATGCAAGGGTCCCACAGCCTGGCACTGTGGAAATATGCAAGGGTCTCACAGCCTGGCAGTGTGGAAAAAAGCAAAGGTCCCACAGCCTAGCTCTGTGGAAATATGCAAGGGTACCACAGCCTGGCACTGTGGAAATATGAAAGGATATCACAGTTTGGCAATGTGGAAATATGTAGGATCCCACAGCCTAGCTCTGTGGAAATATGCAATGATCCCACAGCCTGGCTCTGTGGAAATATGCAGGGATCTCACAGTCTGGCAATGTGGAAATATGCAAGGGTCCCACAGCCTGGCACTGTGGAAATATGCGAGGATCTCACAGCCTGGCACTGTGGAAATATGCAAGGATCTCACAGCCTGGCACTGTGAAAATATGCAAGGATCTCACAGCCTGGCACTGTGGAAATATGCAAGGATCTCACAGCCTGGCACTGTGGAAATATGCAAGGATCTCACAGCCTGGCACTGTGGAAATATGCAAGGATCTCACAGCCTGGCACTGTGAAAATATGCAAGGATCTCACATCCTGGCACTGTGGAAATATGCAAGGGTCCCACAGCCTGGCTCTGTGCCGAGGCTTAGGAGACTCACCCTGCCCTTATGCAATGAGCCACCACTGGAAACTGTGACTTGGCTTCACTGAAGTAAGGAAATAAACTTTTTCCAGCAACTATAAAGACCAGTAATGTTCTCCACCACTTCAAACACAGAAAGTATGGATTATCTAAAGGAAAAGAGCAGCACGTGATCCTCTTTATCTTGTAGTGTGTACATCATGGTCCTCTTTATCTTGTAGTGTGTACATCATGGTCCTCTTTATCTTGTAGTGTGTACATCATGGTCCTCTTTATCTTGTAGTGTGTACATCATGATCCTCTTTATCTTGTAATGTGTACATCATGATCCTCTTTATCTTGTAGTGTGTACATCATGGTCCTCTTTATCTTGTAGTGTGTACATCATGGTCCTCTTTATCTTGTAGTGTGTACATCATGGTCCTCTTTATCTTGTAGTGTGTACATCATGATCCTCTTTATCTTGTAGTGTGTACATCATGATCCTCTTTATCTTGTAGTGTGTACATCATGGTCCTCTTTATCTTGTAGTGTGTACATAATTGTCCTCTTTATCTTGTAGTGTGTACATCATGGTCCTCTTTATCTTGTAGTGTGTACATCATGATCCTCTTTATCTTGTAGTATGTAGATTTCAGTCATGCTTTGCTATATGCAGCCCACAAACCATAACAACAACACTTTCCAATGGACAGAGCTTTGAAGAATACCTTATAGTTCATAGGCACATACTATCCAGTGTGCCCAGAACAGAACACCCATCTCATCCAACCCACTATCAATGCTATTTGCAGACTTTTTAATCCGGCTCCTCATAGCACATATCAGTGAGTGTGTCTGTCTACAGAGATTTAACTACTTTCCCATCCCAGCTAGATCCACACTCCTCCTGTCATGTCTGACATTTAAAATCCTTCATGAATACTATTGCCCTTCTCCAAGAGCTGAACTACAAGGGAGGCACTCATAATACTCCCTAAGAAGCCAAGTTACTGCACATCTCCCCACAGTTTGAGCTTGCATTCGGTGACAGAAGCATCAGTGAAATTGTTCCTACCACTTGGAACAAGCTCCCCCAGAATTTAGACAACTTGCCAATTGTAAATCATTCTGAACCAAACTTTATGAACACCTAAATATCTCCTACAACTTAAATAGGACATGCTGATTTATCTCCCAGCGACTGCTGCATCTTTGGAACAGGCTACCAATTCATGTGAAACAGAGCACCTCTATGACACTGTTCCAGAGGAACCTGGATGAGTGGATGGGGAGATACAACTGAAACGCCTCGCAAGGACGGCGTGCACGGTCAAAACCAACTGCATACAACCACAACGACCAGCAAAATATGATGGTTAGCACTAAGGTTCCAAATCCTTTATTGGTTTTAAAGCATGATCCAAACAAAATAACCAGACCGGTTTCGGCTTCACAGCCTTTATCAATGGTTAAGCAAAAAGAAATTTATTTTTGCTTAACCATTGATAAAGGCTGTGAGGCCGAAACCGGTCTGGTTATTTTGTTTGGATCATGTTTTAAAACCAATAAAGGATTTGGAACCTTAGTGCTAACCATCATATTTTGCTGGTCATTGTGGTTGTATGAGTGGATGGGGAACCATAAATTCTTACCACGGATCGAAACCACAATCATCTTGGACATGGGCACTCATCACTAAATGCAGTCTTGGATAATGACTAGTACCTGTATGGTATTACATTGGGTTGAAACGGATAGGCTTCAAATGACCTCTGAGTCAGTAGCCTAGTAATGTCCTATGATTGTATGATCCTACAAATGCTCCTGTTTCTAAGACAAAAACTTGCAAACATGTGCAACTATTCCACTTATGCTGTGCTGATAATGCCATAATAAGGCAGAAACATGTATCTCCACAGCTAGTGAGGTTTGGCTTTATTGGTCTGAATTTGTCCATAAATAGACTTAAAAGAAAAAGTCATGAACATTTAGAATTGTCATTTAGCTGAAACACCTGATGTCCTTAAAGGGTAATTTGCATATATCCCATTTTGCCTCTAATACAAGCGGTTTAAGGAATCACACAGTGGGCTTTTTGTGTTTTTTGACCAGTTGGTTTTCCTGTGTCACCTTTTTCTCATTGCTTTAGGTCTTTAATCTAATTTAGGAATCAGACTAGATTAATGTGTATATATACTTCCTCTGCACTTACAGGCATATCTGCTTCTCCTCCTCCTCGTCTTACTCACTTAATACTGCTGACACTCTGCCTCTCTCATTTCTCCTTTAATACTTTAATCTTAGCTCTCTTTACCTAGAATGCATTTAAGGGAGCCATTAAGACAAAGCCGCATTGCATCACCTCTGCAAGCTGGACATTGTATTCCAACATAACTTGCAGTTCTGTATTTGTTCAACTTTGCTATTTGCTCTGTAATGATGTAAACTGTAACATTGTTTTGTGTCACACATTATATTAACTTTGCAATTTGCTGTGCTTCATCATCTTCTTTTGGCTGTTCCCATTAGGGGTCACCACAGCAGATCACCGGTTTCCATTTCTTCCTGTCCTCTGCATCTTGCTCTGCCACACCAACCACCTGCATGTCCTCTCTCACCACATCCATAAACCTTATCTTAGGCCTTCCTCTTTTCCTGTTACCTGGCAGCTTCATCCTTAGCATCTTTTTCCCAATATACTCAGCATCCCTCCTCAGCACATGTCCAGACCAATGTAATTGTGCCTCTCTGGCTTTGTCTCCAAACCTTCCAACCTGGGCTGACCCTCTAATATACTTATTCCTAATCCTGTCCACCCTCGTCACACCCAGTGCAAATCTTAACATCTTTAATTCTGCCACATCCAGCTCAAACTCCTGCCTTTTTGTCAATGCCACTGTCTCCAACTCATATAACATAGCTGGTCTCACTACCCTCTTGTAGACCTTCCCTTTCACTCTTACAGGTACTCGTCTGTCACAAATCACTCCTGACACTCTTCTCCACCCACTCCATCCTGCCTGTACTCTCTTCTTCACCTCTCTTCCACACTCACCATTACTCTGAATTATTGATCCCAAGTATTTAAACTCATCCACCTTTGTCACCTCTACTCCTTGCATCCTCACCATTCCTCTATCTTCCCTCTCATTCACACACATATATTCTGTCTTAGTCCTGCTGACCTTCATTCCTCTTCTCTCTAGAGCATCTCTCCATCTCTCCAGGGTCTCCTCCACCTGTTCCCTACTCTCACTACAGATCACAATGTCATCTGCAAACATCATAGTCCACGGGGACTCCTGTCTGATCTCGTCTGTCAACCTGTCCATCACCATTGCAAATAAGAAAGGGCTCAGAGCTGATCCTTGATGTAACCTCACCTCCACCTTAAATGCATCCATCACTCCCACAGCAGACCTCACTGCTGTCACACTACCCTCGTACATATCCTGTACCACTCTTACATACTTTTCTGACACTCCTGACTTCCTCATACAATACCACAACTCCTCTCTAGGCACCCTGTCATATGCTTTCTCTAAGTCTACAAAAACACAATGCAACTCCTTCCGACATTCTCTGTACTTCTCCATCAACACTCTCAGAGCAAAGATCGCATCTGTACTGCTCTTTTCTGGCATGAAACCATACTGCTGATCACTAATCATCACGTCCCTCCTTAACCTTGCTTCCACTACTCTTTCTCATAACTTCATGCTGTGACTGATCAATTTTATCCCTCTGTAGTTACTACAGCTCTGCATATCACCCTTATTTTTAAAAAAATCGGTACCAAAACACTTTTTCTCCATTCCTCAGGCATCCTCTCACTTTCCAAGATTTCATTAAACAATCTGGTTAAAAACTCCACTGCCATTTCACCTAAACACCTCCATGCTTCCACAGGTATGTCATCTGGGCCAACAGACTTTCCAGTCTTCATTCTCTTCATAGCTATCCTTACTTCCTCCTTGCTAATTCATTGTACTTCATGATTTACTATCCCTACATCATCCAACCTTCTCTCCCTCTCATTCTCTTCATTCATCAACCCCTCAAAGTACTCTTTCCATCTCCTCAACACACTCTCCTCGCTTGTGAGTATGTTTCCCTCATTATCCTTTATCACCTTTACCTGCTGCACATCTTTCCTAGATTGGTCTCTCTGTCTAGCCAATCGGCACAGGTCCTTTTCTCCCCCCTTAGTGTCCAACCTTTCATACAACTCTTCATAGGTTCATAGGTTCATAGGTTCATACTAGGCTATCTGCCCTAGGGCATTTATAAGCCTAGCCAGAATGTGTTTGGCTTTCGCCACCCATTTTAAATTTATTTTGCTATGCCCTTTTTCGAGGTTAGTATACTGTGCCTCTGTCTAACAGTGACACAGAAGTGATACCCGGGATAAACCTATGATCTCCCATCCACTCATCAAGATTCCTCTTGAAGAGAGTCAGTGAGGGACTCTGCCTAACCTGGACTGGGATTTTATTCCAGAGTGAAGGGAGCCTCTGGGTTATGAATCTGTCCCTCCAGCATGTCCTATTTATTTCAGTGCTGAGGTTCAAGTCTCTCGTAGCTCGATGGGATTTGGATTTTCTGAGGTGCAGCATGTCCATTAATTCCGGGTTGGACATGGCTTTATACGTCAGGCACAGATCGCCTCTGAACAGGCGGTATGCCACTGAATAGAGCTGGAGTTTCTTTAACCGGGCAGCATATGGCATCTGTTTGAGCCCTTTGATCCTCTTGGTGAGGTACTTTTGGGGTCTTTCCAGTTGCTGCAGGTGTCTGGTAAGGTACATCCAAAAAGGGGCATTGTACTCAATTATGGGCCTGATGAGGGATGAGTAAAGAGGCACGATGACGTCCCCTGATCTAGATGTGAATCCCTTCATGACTAAGTGGGCTATATAAAATGTTTTTCTAACCACTTTGGCCACGTGGTTGTCAAATGAGAGATTGCTATCAACTTGGGTCCCCAGGTCCCTAATTACTTCTTCTGTACTTAATGGATTACCACCTATGTGGTAATTTGTGGGCACTTTGTTTTTGCCAAAGGGATGACTATACACTTTTGGCATTTAGCTTGAGGCCATGGCTCTGGCACCAGTTGTCTGTTTCTATGAGGCCCTTTTGGAGGATGCTTGTGTCGACTGGAGAGTCGATTATGGCACCCAGTTTGCAGTCATCTGCGAACTTGGTCAGCCACAGTCCTTCCATGTTGGCCTGTACCTCCGAGAAATATATACCGAACAAGAGAGGTCCCAGGACTGAGCCTTGTGGGACACCACTTGTAACTGGTTTGGAGTCTGACATGGCTCCAGCAATTCTAACCATGTGGGTTCTGTCCTTGAGCCAGTCTGCAATCCATCTAGTGACATAGGGGTTTATATTTAAGCTGGTGAGTTTATCTATAATGCCCGAGTGGGGTATTGTATCGAAGGCTTTTGCGAGGTCCAGGTAGGCTGTGTGGACCACCTTCCCCTCGTCAATGGCCTTGGTGACTGTTTCAAAGAAATCAACCAGGTTTAAGAGGCAGGATCTGCCCTTAACAAAGCCAAACTGGGTAGGATCCAGTGTTTGTAGGTCCCCAATATCTTTATTTATGAGGTCCATGATAATCCTTTCCATAGCTTTGCAGACCAAGCTAGTCAGGCTTATGGGGCGATAGTTTCCAGGATCCGTTGAGGCACCACCTTTATGGAGAGGGACCACTGTTGCTGTACGCTACTCTTTGGGCACATATCCTGTAGTAAGGCTGAGACTGAACAGTAGTTTTATGTTTGGGTTTAGCTCTTCTTGGAGTTCATGTAGGACGCAGCCCGGGACACCATCTGGTCCCATTGATGCTGTGTTTTTTGCTTTGGAGACGGCGGCTCTTACCTGAGCATCTGAGATGTCAGGGGGGCAGCACTCTGCTGGGATAGATATTTGCCCTTTTGGTGGGGAGGGGGGGGAGAAGTTTGCGCTGAACTTGTCAGCTAGGATGTTGGCAATGTCTGTGGGTTCGGTGTATTTTTTGTCATTTTGGACTAATTCTGAGCATATCTGGTAATTACCAACCAGGTTCCTAACATAACTAAAGAAAGCCTTGTGATTATCCTTAGTGTCCTGTGCAATTTTTCTCTCGAAGCTGGCCTTAGACAATTTTATGTGTGCCCGTAGTTTTTTGTTAATACTGATCAGTGATGCCTTCCCTTTTTGGGATTTTGCTCTATCATTTAGTAGCTTCCTCCTTCTATTGTATAGTTTGTTTATGGCTGGAGTCCACCAGACAGGACGTCTGCCTTTGGAGGATTGGGTCTTGGTTTTATTTGGGATCGCATGATCCATGCATTCCTGAAGGTGTTCATAGAATGCGTTTATAAAGGATTCTGCAGTCTGGGCCATATTTTCCACAGGCCCGGGGGCTTTGAAAGATTCCACCTCAGTTTTGAGGAGTGTGAAATTTGCTTTAGAGAAGTTTTTCACTGTGGTTTTCTGGGCAGGGGGTGGGGTCGGGATGTGAATATCCAGTGAGATTAGTTTATGGTCTGATCTTACCAGTGAGGGATACACTTCTGGTCTGGAGCATAGAGTCCCCATGTTGGTGATGATCAGGTCCAGTATGTTTTCCCCTCTTGTGGGAGTGGTAACAAGTTGTTCCATAGCATTTGAGTTTATAAATTCTAGGAACCTTTGGGCTAGGGTGTTGGAGCTAGAGTAATGCTCCCAGTCTATGTTTGGGTAGTTGAAGTCGCCCAATATAATGGTGTTTGGAAAGACCTTCATATTTTCCAGTGTTCTCTGGAAGGCCGAGTGGGGTTCCTGGGTTTGGGAGGGTGGTCTGTAGCAGGCTATAAACTGGAAGGCAGTTTTACCCACTGTTAGTTGCACATGGATAGTCTCTGATGCTTCGTGCTTTGCCACCAACCTGGAGGTGTGGGTATCTTTGATGAATATCGATACTCCCCCTCCTTTTGTGGTTCGGTCCAAGTTTTGGGGCCGAAAAGCATGGTATGAGGTATAACCTGGTAGTGCTGGGGTGCTCTCGGAGCCCTGAACCAGGTTTCTGTTACTGCACAGATATCGATGTTCTCCATGCTAAGGAGAGTTTTGAGTGCGTGCATCTTGAGGTTTAGACTTCTGGCGTTGAGTAGCATTACTCTTAGTTTCTTATCCCTTGTGATACCTATGGAGGTGGGTTTGTCTTTTGAGCCTTGCCTAAAAAGGCACTATGGGGGTAGCAAGAGCCTTTGCCAATATCCGAAAGCCCAGGGGTGACAGGTGCAAGCCGTCCCTAGCGAAGCATCGTGGCTTGTCGAGCATATCATCCCAAGCTGACAGGCATTGGATCCCCTTTGAATGACACCAGTACTTAAGCCAATTGTTGAAATTGATCATCTTGTCTTCATATTGTGGCATCATTCTTGGTGAGGGTAAGATGCTACTCAAGGTCAGGGTCATACCGGCCTGGGCTACATGCTCAGAGAGCTCCTTTGTGTCTCTTTTCATGTAGTCCAGGGAGGTACGTCTCAGGTCATTCACACCAGCATGGACAATGACTGAGTCATATTTGTACTTGCCTTGGAGTGACCTGAGTGCTTGTGTTATGTGGCGGATCCTAGCGCCCGACAGGCTGCTCACCGTGACCCTCTCCTTGTTCAGCCTGGTGAGCGAGACGTCAGTGTGCCTGATGATAGAGTCACCTATTACAAGTGTATCAGGTGTGTTGTTTAGTCTTAAGGGCTGTGACTGTTTGGCACACTGGCTTTGTGAGATATGTGTTGCACGTGTTTTGTTTTGGGGTAGCGGCTGCTTGGGTGTCTGCTTTGGAGGTCTCTGCTGCTTCGGCAGATCTTTATTTAGAGCCTCCGAGTATGTTTTTGTGTGATTATGTGTTTGGTTTGCTGTCGTGGTAGGTCTATATGAGACTGGAATTGTAGTGAGTGTGGTTTCCTTCTCCTCCTGACTGGTTATGCCAGTACTGAGTTGAGAGAGCTTAGCCTCCAGTTTGGCTATATGGTTGCATCTCTCACATGTGTTGGAATTTGTTGGGAGGAGGAGAGGGTTGTCTGTGTACATGAGGCAATTGTAACATTGCCTCAAGATTCCCAGATTCACCAGCTGGACCGGAGAGGAGATTGACAACTGACCTTTGGACATGCTAGAATAATATTGGGAATTCCTTAATAATTGAAAACCAGGGCCAGTGGGGAGTGAGGGTGTAGTGCTTTTAATTTTTAGTGCTGACTTATATAATTGCTTTAGTGAGCAAGTGCCAGGTAACTTAAGTGCAATGTGTTACAGGTAACTTCATATGCCTTATCCTTAGCCTTCGCCACCTCTCTCTTTGCCATGCACCTCATCTCCTTATACTCCTGTCTACTTTCTTCATCTCTCTGACAATCCCACTTCTTCTTTGCCAACCTCTTTCTCTGTATACTCTCCTGTACTTCCTCATTCCACCACCATGTCTCCTTGTCATCCTTCCTCTGTCCAGATGTGATACCAAGCACCTTTCTAGCCATCTCCCTTACTAGCTCTGCTGTAGTTACCCAGCTATTTGGTAACTCTTCACTGCCACCCAGTGCCTGCCTTAACTCATCCCTGAACTCCACCTCACAATTACCCTTTTTCAATTTCCACCACTTGATCCTTGGTGCTGCCCTCACACTCCTCCTCCTCTTCTTGATAACCAACGTCATCCTACAAACCACTATCCTATGCTGCCTAACGACACTTTCTCCGGTCACTACTTTACAGTCTCCAATCTCCTTCAAACTGGCCCTCCTACACAAGATATAATCCACCTGTGTGCATCTTTCTCCATTCTTGCATGTCACCTTATGCTCCTCCCTCTTGTTAAAATACGTATTCACCACAGCCATGTCCATCCTTTTCGCAAAATCCACTACCATCTGACCTTCTGCATTTCTTTGTTTAACACCATACCTACCCATCACATCCTCATCCCCTCTGTTCCCTTCACCAACATGCCCATTGAAATCTGCTCCAATCACCACTCTCTCACCCTTGGGTACAGTCATCACCGCTTCATCCAATTCACTCCAAAATTTCTTTCTCATCCATTGCACACCCAACCTGTGGAGCATACGCACTAACAACATTCATCATTATACCATCAATTTCCAGCTTCATAAACATCACTCTATCCGACACTCTTTTCACCTCCAAAACACTCTTAGCATACTGTTCCTTCAGAATAACTCCTACCCCATTTCTCCTCCCATCCACACCATGATAAAACAATTTAAACCCACCTCCGATACACCTAGCCTTACTCCCCTTCCATCTGGTCTCTTGCACACACAATATACCAACCTTCCTTCTGTCCATCATATCAGCTAGCTCTCTCCCTATACCAGTCATACTGCCAACATTCAAAGTTCCGAACCTCACTACCACAGTCCTAGCCTTTCTCCTCTCCTCCTGCCTTCGGCCATGTCTTCCGCCTCTTCTCCTCCTTCGGCCAACAGTAGCCCAATTTCCACCAGCACACTGTAGGCTAACAGTACTGGTGGCGGTCGTTGTTAACCCGGGCCTCGACCGATCCGGTATAAACATTTTTCTTGGTGACTGCATGAAATGTTTTGGCTAAGTTTTACACCGGATGCCCTTCCTGACGCAACCCTCCCATTTATCCGGGCCTGGGACCGGCACGAAGAAATGCACTGGCTTGTGCATCCCCAGTGGCTGGGTTGCAATTTGCTGTGCTTATAAATCCAATTTATGGCTGAAAAGGATCACAGGACCAGCCTGTATACCTGGTTAACAAGCACAATAAAATAAAGAAAGAAAGAAAAGAAAGAAAGAAAAAGAAAGAAAGAGAGAGAAAGAAAGAAAGGAAGAAAGAAAGAGAGGAAGAAAGAAAGAAAGGAAGGAAGAAGGAATGAAGGAATAAATAAAGAAAGAAAGAAAGAAAGAAAGAAAGGAAGAAAGAAAGAAAGAAAGAAAGAAAGAAAGAAAGGAAGGAAGGCAGAAGGAAAGAAAGGAAGGAAGAAAGAAAGAAAGAAAGAAAGAGAAAGAAAGAAAGAAAGAAAGAGAGAAAGAAAGAAAGTAAGGAAGAAAGAAAGAAAGAAAGAATGAAAGGAAGGAAGAAAGAAAGAAAGAAAGGAAGGAAGAGAGGAAGAAGAAAGAAAGAAAGAAAGGAAGAGAGAAAGAAAGAAATGAAGAGGGGAATAAAGAAAGAGAGGAAGAATTAAAGAAAGAAAGGAAGGAAGGAAGGAATGAAGAAAGAAAGGAAGAGAGGAAGAAAGAAAGAAAGAAAGAGAGGAAGAGAGGAAGAAAGAGAGGAAGAAAGAAAGAAAGAGAGGAGGAAAGAAAGAAAGAAAGGAAGGAAGGAATGAAGAAAGAAAGGAAGGAAGGAAGGAAAAAAGAAAGGAAGGAAGAAAGGAAAAAAGAAAGAAAGAAAGAAAGCAAGAAAGAAAGAGAAAGAAAAAGAGAGAGAGAAAGAAAGAAAGAAGAAGAAAGAAAGAAAGAAAGAAAGAAATGAAGAAAGAAAGAAGGAAAGAGAGGAAGAAAGAAAAAAAAAAAAGAAAGGAAGAAAGAAAGAAAGAAAGACAGGAAGTAAGAAAGAGAGGAAGAGAGGAAGAAAGAAAGAAAGAGAGGAAGAAAGAGAGGAGAGAGGAAGAAAGAAAAGAAGAAAGAGAGGAGGAAAGAAAGAAAGAAAGAAAGGAAGGAAGGAAGGAAGGAAGAAAGAAAGAAAGGAAGGAAAAAAGAAAGAAAGTAAGAGAGGAAAAAAGAAAGAAAGAAAGAAAGCAAGAAAGAAAGAGAAAGAAAAAAGAGAGAGAGAAAGAAAGAAAGAAAGAAGAAAGAAAGAAAGAAAGAAAGAAAGAAAGAAAGAAATGAAGAAAGAAAGAGAGGAAGAAAGAAAGAAGGAAAGAGAGGAAGAAAGAAAAAAAGAAAAGAAAGGAAGGAAGAAAGAAAGAGAGAAAGACAGAGAGAGAAGAAGATGAAGAAAGAGAGAAAACAGAAAGAAAGAAAGAAAGAAAGAAAGGAAGAGAGGAAGAAAGAAAGAAGGAAAGAGAGGAAGAAAGAAAGAAAGAGAGGAAGAAAGAAAGAGAGGAAGAGAGGAAGAAAGAAAGAAAGAAAGAAAGGAAGGAAGAAAGAAAGAGAGGAAGAAAGAAAGAGAGGAAGAATGAACTGTATTAAAGACAGCAAAACAGAGAGAGAGAATGTCCTTACCCATTGAAGTCTAGCTTGTTTCCTGCATCATTACTTATTCATGAGACAGTGGGCTGTCATATTACTTTTGCAGAGTGAATCAGCAAAACTCCCAGGATGCTTTAATAGAAGGAGCTTGGCGAATGCCTTAGTGCACAATTTTCTGTGCTTCCCAAGAGTCTTTCTGGTTGGGTCGTATATACATCTGCTCTGGGCTTCTAGTCTTTTGTCTTAACCTTATTTGGCACCTATGCCTTTCTCATATACCAGAAGCTTTTTTCTATACCAAATGTCTCAGAACATACAGTCTTTTCAATTATGCTTTACCAATCAATACAAGGAAGGGTTAACTATGTCCATAATTACCAAAGTTTGGCTTGTTGCCCTGCATGCATTATTACAAACTTGTGCAGTATTTTGCAGCGATAAACCAGTGTGTTAAACATTTTTTTTCTGAAAAATTTAATTAACTCTGTTGTACTGAAATAACAAGCTAAAAAATATCTCTGTACACAAACGTGTATTTCCATGGATGAAGTGATATAAAGTCTGATACTATTAGATGAGTTCTAATGGAATAAAAGCCCATACCCTGTACACTGAATAGGCCACACCAATGCACAGGTAACAAAAGGCTACTGTCAAGCAAGTGATGATGCTCTCTGGAAAAGAAAAGGATTTCAGCCCTAGAGAGCTTTATTCAACTTCAAACTGCACTTGGGAGAGAGACAAAGAGCACTGTGACTTGTTTGATTCCCTGGAATCTGGTTCATTAAATATCATTTCATCAAACCAAACTTCATGGATTGCATTGGTTGATCAAGGTTGTACGTCCTTCTTTGGTCATGCTCATTAGTTAATAAGTAGGAGGTCACGGTGTCTCTCCTGCATGCAGAATGTGCGTGTTTGGGGGGGGGGTGTTAGAAAATATATATATTTTTTATTTCTACAGCTTGTTTCATACAGAAGTACTATTTTTGTTAAGCAATTTTGATTCATAGGTTCATAGGTAGGTACTAGGCTATCAGCCCAAGGACCTATGTAAGCCTAGCCAGCAAGGTTCCATAGCTTACACACCACCCAAGAAAGTTATTTTCCTGTACCACTGTCCAGCAGAGCCACAGAAGTGATTCCAGGGGTATATTTCCTATTTCCCATCCACTCATCAAGATTTTTTTTGAAGAGTGCTAATGAAGAACTTTGCTTGACATAGATGGGTAGCTTATTCCAGAGTATAGGAAGTCTCTGGGATAGGAATCTATCCCTCCAGCATGTCCTGTTTATTGTGGTGACAAGGTTTAGGTCCCTAGAGCATGCAGCTCGGAGGGATTGTGATTTCTTTAGGTGTAGCATGTCCAACAGCTCTGGGTTTGACATAGCTTTATGTTAGGCAGAGATCACCTCAGAGTAGGCGATATGCTACGGAGTAAAGCTGTAGTTTTTTGAGGCGGTCAGTGTAGGGCATTTGTTTGAGGCCAGTAATCCTCTTTGTGAGGTACTTCTGTGGCCTTTCCAGCTGCTGCAGATGTCTTGTGAGGTACATTCCAAAAGGGGCGTTGTACTCTATAATGGGTCTAATGAGTGATGAGTAGAGGCGAACAATGACCTCTTTTTTCCTAGATGAGAACCTTTTTATGATGAGGTGTGCCATGTAGAAGGACTTCCTGACTACTGTGGCGATGTGGCTATCAAAGGAGAGACTACTGTCCACCTGGGTCCCAAGGTCTCTTATCACGCATTCGATGTTAAGTAGATTGCTGCCTATGTGATAGTTCATGGGTACAGAGTTTTTACCAAAGGGGATGACACTGCACTTTTTGGCATTGAGCTTGAGGCCATGGCTCTGACACCAGGCATCTGTCTCAGTGAGGCCCTTCTGTAGGATGTCCACATCATTTGGGGACTTGACTATGGCTCCTAGTCTGCAGTCATCTGCGAACTTCATTAGCCAGAGGCCTTCTGTGTTAGTCTGTACTTCAGAGAAGTAGATACCAAACAGGAGAGGTCCCAGGATGGAACCCTGTGGTACTCCACTTGTCACTGCTTTGAGGACAGATTTGGAGTCTGCAACTTTTACAGTGTGGGTTCTGTCAGTGAGCCAGTTGGCAACCCATCTTGTGACGTAGGGATTTACACCTAGTTTAGTTTAGTAAGTTTAGCTATAATTCCAGAATGGGGGATGGTATCGAAAGCCTTGGCAAGGTCAAGATAGGCTGTGTGAACCACCTTACCCTCATCCACGGCTTTGGTGACTGCCTCAAAGAAGTCGATCAGGTTCAGGAGGCATGATCTGCCTTTGACAAACCTGAACTGGGTGGGGTCCAGAGTTTGGAGGTTACCAATGTCTTTGTTTATGAGTTCCATGATGATACGTTCCATGGCCTTGCAGACCAGGCTCATCAGGCTAATAGGTCGATAGTTCCCGGGATCAGTGGTGGCTCCCCCTTTGTGGAGTTGGATAACTGCTGCTGTGCGTCATTCAGTGGGCACAAAGCCTGATGTGAGGCTATTATTGAACATGGTGTTTAAGTGGGGAGCCAGTTCATTCTGAAGTTCGTGTAAAATGCAGCATGGGATGTTGTCCGGTCCCATGGATGCTGTTTTTTTTACTTTAGAGAGTGCAGCTTTTACCTGCATAGTTGTGATTACAGGGACTCTGCATTCTTCCTGTAAACATATGGGCCCTTTAGGGGGTGAGAGGGGGGTAAAGTTAGCACTGAACCTATCTGCCAGGATGTTGGCAATATCAGTTGGTTCTGTAATTTTCGTGCCGCCATTGTGCTGTAACTCAGAGCAGATCTGGGTGTTGCCATCTAGATTCTTGACATAGCTATAGAATGCTTTGTGTTGAATCATACATCATAAAAAAAGTACTAACCTAATAGCTGTTAGAAAGACATTGGCTTCCCAGGATTAGTGCTTGCAATGTCTTCTGTTTCACAACCTTGCTATATGCTTACACTGTATATTATGCACTTTACCTAATCAAAGTAAAAAATGCAAAAAACTGCATTTGATTACCTTTAATACAATGTGCTTAACAACAGTTTGATATAACTTTGAATTTGTTATAGCTGAGCAGTGGCAGTTCATAAGGTTAGAAAGTAAATGATTCTGCTCACCACAAATGATGATAATACTTTACAATATAATGTATTTGTTCAGGAACATTCCTTCTGTCGTTCATTCAGTCACTCATACTTTCACTAATCACCCACTTATTCTATTTCAGGGTTGCAGGAAGAAGAAATCTGTCCCAGCACTCAGAAGGCCCGAGCTGGCGAATTTAATCTCCTTTTATTTTGGATGTGACACCAGCCCGTTCTCTTGAACCACCTTTTATTGTCAGCCTAAACCAAGCTATATTTTACACATTATTATTAATATAAGTGTTATTATTATTATTATTATTATTATTATTATTATTATTATTACTATTTTAGCTTAATTTGTCCCATCTTGGATGAGAAAGCTCAACGTTCATAAAGTAGAAAAAAATAAACTACACATCTTTCCCCAGCCACACTCACAAGTATCAGGACTCCCTCCCAGCTGAATTATCGGATTTGTTTCAATCTGGGGTGGCAGTCTACAAGCCTAATTTTTCCCTGGAACCATTATTCTTGCAGGGTTATGGATCTTTTATTTCTACAACCCAGCTCTCCCATGCCATAGCTGTGCCTTGCTTACAGCAAGGTACACATGCAACTTTCCATGCATACTGTTCCCTGTTTGTAGTTGAATGCATTTCGTATGTAATCGTGGTCATTGCACTCCTCCCTATTAGACCAGATATTGGTCTCTCATCTCTTCCATGCCAGCTTCTATAACACCTAAACTATTACTCAAATTCTGGCCCAGATTTTATCCTTGTAAACAACACAGCTGGCTAATTTATTGGAAAAATATTTTAACAAAATGCTGAATTGATGTCTATTTAAAGTATTCAACTTTTGTGCATCTGATTATCCATCCTGGGCATGTACAGTACTATTTTTCAGATGAGGCCCAAGCTGGTTTTCAAACTGACATGTAATTTTGTCAAGACACTAGGGAAATTCCACTATTCTTTTTTCCCATATGCATTGTCTAGCCTTTGCCTCAGATTAGGCTGCCACTAACTCCTGCAGCTGAATCTTGCCTTAACATCTCATCCCAGAGATGGCATTTCAAGAGTACATCACAGGTAAGAAAATCCCAGAGATGGCATTTCAAGAGTGCATCACAGCTGAGCAAATCCCAGAGATGGTATTTCAAGAGTGCATCACAGGTGAGCAAATCCCAGAGATGCCATTTCAAGAGTGCATCAGAGGCGAGCAAATCCCAGAGATGGCATTTCAAGAGTGCATCACAGGCGAGCAAATCCCAGAGATGCCATTTCAAGAGTGCATCACAGGTGAGCAAATCCCAGAGATGGCATTTCAAGAGTGCATCACAGGTGAGCAAATCCCAGAGATGGCATTTCAAGAGTGCATCACAGGTGAGCAAATCCCAGAGATGGCATTTCAAGAGTGCATCACAGATGAACAAGCTACCTGCTGAGCCAGTGATTTTGCCAGTTAAGATTAGTTATTGCCAGACTTTAATAATAAGGGTTTATATCGGAACATCGGATGCTCCAAATATCGAATGACATAACATCGAACGGGAATCATCGAAGCATGAAAACATTGAATCCATGTCAATGGCAGTTACCAATGGTGACAGGTAACAGTAAGGGTATAGGCAGGGGGGCAAGTCCCCCTGCACTCCCCACCCCGCGCTACTTAAATATACCAACTCTGAGATTGTGCTACAGTGTAGGAATCGGAAATCTTCTGTTTTCACACTGTAGCGCACTTAACTGCAATCTCTGAAGTGGTACATTTAAGTGGCAGGGGGTGTGGGGGGTGCAGGGGGTCTTGCCCCCCCCGTGCATGGAGCAGTTTGTTTGTAATCTGCACTCCGCATGTTTGTTTTTTTTTCCCCCAATTCAATGTTCCGAGGTTCGATGAATCCTGTTCGATGTTATGTCATTCGATATTTGGTGCGTTCGATGTTGTGATATACACCCAGTAATAACACTCATTTGTTAACCGGGTAGGCGCATTTGACACAGTCCTGTTTCAAGAGTAACCTGTAAGTAACATCTGATTAAGTGATTTGTTAAAGGTCACACAGTAGGTAAATGAGGGCTGAGGGAATCAAACACATAACCACAGGAACTACAGCTCACAACCTTAACCCCCTGCACAGACTGCCAAATTTATTTTTTATAAGTTCATAAGTTCATAGGTAGGTACTAGGCTATCTGCCCGAGGGCATTTATAAGCCTAGCCAGTGTGTGTCGGCTTTCGCTGCCCCATTGATTAATTAACTGATCCTCTGTCAAGCAGAGCCAATGAAGTAATCCCAGGGGTGTATTTTCTGTTACCCATCCACTCGTCAAGGTTTCTCTTGAAGAGTGTTAGTGAGGGGCTCTGCCTGATGTAATTTGGAATTTTGTTCCAAAGCATGGGGAGTCTCTGTGACAGGAATCTATCCCTCCACCATGTTCTACTTATTGTTGTGGCGAGGTTTAGCTCACTAGAGCGCATGGCTCGCAGTGACTTGGATTTCGTTAGGTGGAGCATGTCCATCACTTCTGAGTTGGACATGGCTTTGTAAGTCAAGCAGAGATCACCTCTGAGTAAGCGATATGCCACTGAGTACAGCCAGAGTTTTTTCAGTCGGGCTGCATAGAACATATGTTTGAGACCAGTAATCCTCTTGGTGAGGTACTTTTGTGGAGCTGTTGGAAGTGTCTTGTGAGGTACATCTTAAATGGGGCATTGTATTCTATGATGAGTGATGAGTAGAGGGGCACTATACCCTCTTTATTTCTAAATGCGAACCCTTTAATAATTAGATGGGCCACATGGAAGGATTGTCAAAGGAGAGATTACTATCTATCTGGGTCCCCAGATCTCTTATTACCTCTTCTGTATTAAGGGGGCTGCCACCTATGTGGTAATTCATGGGTGTTTTGTTTTTCCCAAACGGGATGACTATGCATTTTTTGGCATTTAGCTTGAGGCCATGACTTTGACACCAGGTATCCGTATCAGTAAGGCCCTTTTGGAGGATGTCCGTGTCAGCTGGAGAGTCAATTATGGCTCACAGTTTGCAGTCATTGGCGAAATTGGTTAGCCATAGTCCTCCTGCCTTGCGGGACACCACTTGTGACTGGTTTAGAGTCGGACCTGGAGCCCACTATTCTTACCGTGTGAGTTCTGTCTGTAAGCCAGTTGGCAACCCATCTCGTGACATAGGGGTTTATGTTCAGGCTGGTGAGCTTTTCTGTATTACCCAAGTGAGGAATGATGTCAAAAGCCTTGGCAAGGTCAAGGTAGGCTGTGTGAACCACCTTTCTCTCATCTATGGCCTTGGTGACTGTCTCGAAGAAGTCAACCAGGTTTAGTAGGCATGATCTGCCCTTAACAAAGCTGAACTGGGTTGGGTCAAGTGTTTGGTGGTTCCCAATGTCTTTATTAATGAGTTCCATGATGATGAGCTCCATAGACCTCCAGACCAGGGTAGTCAGGCTTATGAGGCGATAGTTACCAGGGTCAGTTGTGGCCCCTCCTTTGTGGAGAGGAATAACCATTGCTGTGCGCCATTCTATGGGCACGTAGCCTGTGGAGAGGCTGAGGTTGAACAGCGTGTTTAGGTGGGGGATTAGTTTGTTTTGTAGTTCGTGCAAGATGCAGCCTGGGACACCATCTGGTCCCATTGACGTTGTGTTTTTGGCTTCTGAAAGGGCTGTTTTCACCTGTGCATCTGTGATTTCTGGGACACTACACTTTTCCGGTATTGTTGTGGGCCCTTTTGGAGGTGAGAGGGGGGTGAAGTTTGCACTGAATCTATCTGCCAGGATGTTGGCAATATCAGTAGGTTCTGTATATTTTGTGCTATTTTGCACTAGTTCAGTGCATATCTGCGAGTTGCCACTTAGATTCTTAACATAGCTAAAGAAAGCTAATTATAACTAATACCTTATGATTTCACCTTAAATGGTTAATGTATCTCTAGGTTTTAAAGGGGCAATCTTAAGGCAAAGAGGTTAAGATATATAGTGACTGAAATTTTCTTGAAACAGGCAGACTTTTACATGGTTAGCTGTAATCTTACTGCTTTTTGTTATGTTAGTGAAATTCTTCTCTGACAGCGTATAACACTATTAAATACTATGGAAAAACTTTCAATTTTAGCTTACGAATATGAATATGATTTTTTTACCCAGCTATGAAAAATGCTTCTACATAAGGCTGATCTGTTTGGCCAAGTGTCTGGGAATAAAATAAAAACAAGCACTACACTCTCAACTAACAGATTTAATTTTGCATCTGACTGTTTTTCATTTATCATCCTTTCCCATAACACTGCTACCGTGCCAAACATCTGGATATGTAGGAACTGCTTTAAGATTGACTACAATGATATAATAATCACATCTGGAGGCATTCATCATTTCCACTGACCTGCTCAAGCACTGAAGCTCACCGGCTGAGTCAACAACATGTGACTTTTTGTTATGGGTTGCTTTTGCTTCGAACTTCTGCAGAACAGCCGGCTTTGATGTTATGATTAAAAACAAGACAACCTCATTCTTCTATATATCAACATCTTCGAATCTTTGTATCTTTCTGATGGTCATTCTAACTGTATGGTTAAACTTAGTTTACATAATTAAATCATTAGAAAGATACACTTAAGGTTGACAGGGAAAGCACATGAAATGAGCCTTCATTCCAAGTATTGTTATATGAAAACAGCTAGGTTAGCCCCTTGAAGACAGTTAAAAATAGAGGAAACACCAGATCAACAGATTTGAATGCAATGGTAAGTTAAAACATGAATTAAAAAAACATGAGAAATGTGCCTACACAGTTTCATCCTGTGAGTCTTCAGTTTTGCATTCCGTTCCCCTAGCCTCTAATGAAGTTCTTGCTCAGAGTCTGCCTGTAATGCCATATCATTTGCATGTAGCAGCTTTAATAATTTGTCCCCTCTGACCTGTTTGCTGATGTTGTCCATCACCACTATGCACACTCACTCCAACTGGGAAACCCACTGTGAGTCCAAACACTTTTAGTACTCGAGTCATTGAGTGCTACTATACAGCCTACACTAATTCCACCAATATTTCTGGGACTTCAAACGATTGCAGGACTGCCGAGATTAACTCTATTGGGAACTTGTCATATGCTTTCTCTAAGTCTAGGAATTTCCAAAGGGATTCTTTTCTCATTTCTAGCTTCTCTTCCGCTATCTGTCTCATTGCAAATATCGGGCCGGTTGTCCTGCATCCTGATCTGAATCCTAACTGCATATTTTTCATCTTAGTTCCCTCTACCCTGTGCATTCATTCATCACCCTTTCCACTACTTTCATACAATGGGAGAGGAGTTTGATATCTCTGGACTGCCCGGAGTTGTGAATGTGCTTTTACAAAAAACAAGTTTTTACTTGGAAACTTGCTTATTGCAAGGGCAGGGGTACTTACTTTACAAATATATGACTTTGTAAAAATCGAATACCATTATATGAACAATTCTTTGGGATTCCAAAGATATAGAAAGATATTTTTAACCCCCCTTTAGACTTAATGTAGCTGCTCAACACTTAAAAAGGATAATCTTTAGAGGATCAAAGTTTCAGAAAGTCGAACTTCGTATGGTTGAGACCGTATGATAGACTTTCCAAAATGTTGAAGCTTTTGTATGGAGATCGAGGTACTGTGGACATTGGGTCATTTACCCTTTCCTCCACTTTAGTGTGATCTCAGAGTTGGTATATATAATATGCAGGGAAATGTAAAAACATAGATTTTTGTTGTTTTGTATTGTTCGACTTTTTGGAAAGTCAGTCATATGGTCTCAACCATATGAAGTTCAAGTATCTGAAACTTTGATCTTCTGACATAGATCCCTTGAAAACATATTTATTTGTAGAGTATTGAAATAGATCCTTCAAAACTATCCTCCCTGAGGAAAATCATACACATAAAGATTCATGGGGCTTTTTGAATAGGTTGAAAAATGACCTTTGCCACAAAAATGTAGGTTTTGTAACAGAGGATGATGTGGGGCTTTTTAGTTTTATTTCTCAAGATGAAGGAAGATTATTATTTCACGAAGTCCAGATTGACTGGAGCTATTGAGATTATTTTTGTGGAATGTATAAGGATTGTTTTGGACAATAATTTTATATTTGTTGAGGGAGACATGTATAAACAAATAAAAAGAGTGCCAATTTCGTTATGTTAAGTTACAAGAGAAAGTTCATTTTCCCCTCCAAATATTACACTAACTGGAAGGTTTATCTTATATCTTGATATATTTATTTTATGGGATAGACGAGAGGAACTTATTCATGAGATTGTTTACTTGGAGCAAATGACAGACTTTGATGAGTTTATTGTTTACTTGCAGCAAATGACATACTTTCATAAATGTACTTATAATTACAGTAAAGACAAGATTAATTTTTTTTGGACACTATGATTATCAAAACTGATCATGTTTTTTTCTGATATTTATAGGAAACCCACATTTAGTAATGCATACCTTCATTTTATGAGTTCACACCCCCTTAGTTTAGTAAAAAGGTTAATCAAACTACAGTTTATTAGTTTGACACAGATGGTTTCCAGTGATGACATTTTTGACTTGGAAATAAAGAAATTGCAGGAATGTTTTCAGAAAGGGGGGTATCTATATGAGCTGGTTTCAGAGGTCAGTGAATTGATAGCTGAACAAAGAAAGATGAAATTTAAACCCATTTGATTAAGGACCTAAGTGTATCATCTTGTCAGCCACTAAAAAATGACTGAGAGTTGAGCAGTATGAAGTGTCTCAACAGAACCTTAGTGATATAATACAATGTTGGGACCAATAAACTGAAGGGTATCGTTAATTCCAACTGGAGTAGTTTTAAGGCCAACAATATGTTCTGTGGTTTATTGAGAAAACTCCAAATTTTCTATATAGAACATTTTACAATGTAAAACAGCTTTTAAAGATAGGAAACCACCAGAAAAAAGCTGGGCCAATTAAGGGTACTCACAAATGTGGTAACTGTCATCAGTGTAATTTCATTTTAGAACAGGATTATGTCAAACTGTATAACACATAGGTTCATAGGTGTGTACTAGGCTAATGGCCCTGGAGCCTGTACAAGCCTAGCCCCTAGGATTACCCTGGCATCGTGCCACCCGACCATAGTTCCCAGTGCCTCTGTTGAGTAGAGCTACTGGAGTGATCCCCGGGGTAAATTTTCTATTTCCCATCCACTCATCAAGATTTCTCTTGAAGAGGGCCAGTGATGAGCTCCGCTTGACATGTATGGGAAGTCTATTCCATAGTATGGGCAGTCTCTGGGTAATGAACCTGTCCCTCCAGCTTGTTCTGTTGATTGTGGTAATGAGGTTGAGGTCTCTGGAATGTGTGGTGTGGAGGGATTGGGATTTCTTTAGATGTATCATTTCTAACAGAGCTGGGTCAGAGATGGCTTTGTAAGTCAAGCAGACATCGCCTCTATGTAGGCGATATGAGACATTGGATACAACTATTCATTTCCAGAATAGGAATTGTAACAGCAGGGGATTGGTGCATTTAGCTAAATGCTCCACTTGACTCTGTATTTATGCGGGCAAAATTTTTATGTATTTATTTATTTATTTATTAACATTTGGTAACCAGGAAAGTCCAACTGGGTCAAGGACCCATTTTCAACAGAGGCCCAGAGAGAAAAGCTCCACTGTGATTTAAAAATTGACAATGACAGTACAGCAAATGTCACTTGAATAACATTTAAAACACATGATATAAAGTTATGACAGAAATTGCATAGATACATGAGGTACAATAGGAGTTGGATAATATACATAGTAATTTGCATTTTTGTATAAACAGAAATAACTTAATGTAAAATATATTTTACAAGATATAAATAATAGATATTTTTTAAAGGAAAAAGAATAGTTGATGGCTCGGTAGAGGAAATAATTAGTGATTTGCGATTAGTAGTTTTAATGCAAGAGAAAGGAGTAAATGGGTAGAAGTAAAAGTGAAAGTTTAAATGTTAGGTTATTAGGGATAAATCAGTTGTGTTATATTAAGAAATGTAAGACTAAAATAGTGGGAAGGTGGATATAGAAGCAGAGGAAAGGTGTGGGGGGGTGAAAGGAGAGAAAAAATGTTGTAAGGTTAGAAAGGTGGGGAGGAAGATGACAGGACAGTGGCACAAGAAACGTAGGAAAGTGGGGATTACATGGTGGATGAAGGGCAAAGGCAGATCCATGTGTTGACAAGATAGTTTTTTAGTGTAAGCTTGAACTGAGGTTCATAGGTTCATAGGTAGGTACTAGCTATCGGCCCTGGGACCTATATAAGCACAGCCAAAAAGGTTCCCTGGCTTTCACCACCCAAGAAAATTATTTTTCTGTGCCCCTGTCAAGCAGTGCTGCAGAAGTGATCCCCGGGGTGAATTAGTCTATTTCCACCTACTTTCTGGTATCTTCTATAATGGTAATTGTTTTGTCAGTTGTTCCAAATCTTAGCTATGCCATAAGAGTAAAGATACTGGCCTGCTCTTTTCTTGGGCTTATGTACATCTATGACTAGTCTATCAGCAGAACGTTAGGATTCTAGACCCTCTTAGTAAAAAAGTCTGCATATCATTGCTGAAGCCTTCCTGTGTCCTGAAAGAGTAATCTTCAAACTATCTGGAGATATACAGAGCTGAGTATATTTTTCTGGCACTTCAGAGTTGTGTACTGGTAATTGTTGTTTGACTAATTTTATATCATTGCTGGCTGACTTCAGAGTTGTGCACTGTTATTTTTTGCTTCACTGTATAGTTTTTCAGATCTCTGCTGAAGGTGTTTTTCCCCCCTCTCCCTATTTCTCTGTGTCTTAAGTTGGTATAACTGGTTTTACATCCTGTGTGTTATCTGACCATCTCAAGGATTACTTGCATAAAGTTAGACCCTCTTAATAAAAAAAGTCTGCATATCATTGCTAGAGCCTTCCTGTGTCCTGAAAGAGTGCTCTTCAAACTATCTGGAGATATACAGAGCTGAGTATATTTTTCTGGCACTTCAGAGTTGTGAGTTGTGTACTGGTAATTGTTGTTTGACTAATTTTATATCATTGCTGGCTGACTTCAGAGTTGTGCAGTGTTATTGTTGCTTCACTGTATAGTTTTTCAGATCTCTGCTGAAGGTGTTGGGTTTCCCATACCCACCCTCCCTATTTCTGTGTTGTTGTTTAAATTTGGAGGTTTTTGCAGTTGCCCGCCCCCACTGTAGATTTGATCTGGGACACTCCCACCAGTCCCATCTCTTTACCTCATTCTACCTAATAGACTCCTTCTGCATTGATTGTTTTTAGTGATTTTTAATTTAATTGCATTTTTTAAACTGTCTGGTCTAACATTGCTACATACTCAAGTGTACTAGCTTGCACTGCATTTCATTTGTTTTCACTGTTGTTTTAGCTACTTTTTTGTATATATATATATATATATATATATATATATATATATATATATATATATATGTAAATACCTTTCCTGTAACTAGTGTAGTCCAGATTCAGATTTGCTGTATCCAGGACTGTATGTAAGCTTCTGAGCCCTCCCCCCAAGCTTTCTGTGTTGGAGGGAAGCCTTCTAGCTTATCAGTGGGAGTAGTAAGCACTAGGTAACCTATCTACCACATAAGGAGTGGTTCTGGCCCAGAAATTGTAGTTATTGGCTGTTTATAGGGTCATAGGGTCATAGGTTAGTACTAGACTAACTGCCTTTGTGGGCCATTTTAAGCCTTGCCATTTACCCCATGTGAGAATCAAACCATGCACCTTTGGCTTGTAAGGTAAACACCTTAACCATTATGCCATCCACCCCACTCTTGGGCAGTTTTTCCATCTCTCGCAACTTTCTGATTTAAAAGCCCACATTTGCACTTGTTTCCCCCCTTTCCTGTAACAAGTTTAGTCCAGATACAGATTCTTTTAGCACTTGTATTTGCTTATTCGTGATCAGCACTTGTTCAGAACTTGTAAGCACTAAATAACCTACTAATTACTACAGCACCCAGCCTTCCTCATTACCTAGAGGAAAACAGTTTTGGTACTTACTTTCCTCACTTGCTTAGAGAAAAACAGCTCTTGTACTCACTTTCCTCACTTATCTAGAGGAAAATAGTTTTTTTATTCGGGCATGTCCAAGGGTCAGCTCCCAGTGTTCTCTCCTGTCTATCTGATGAATCTGGGCATCTTGTGGCAATGTAGAAATTGCCTTGTGTACACAATCAACCCTCTCCTTCTACCACCCAACACTACAACCTGTGAGAGATGCACTTATCTAGCCAAACTGGAGGTAAAGCTCTCTCCAATCAAGACTGAACTTGACAGTCAAGAGGAGAAGGTAAACACTTGCACCACACCACACTCATCACATAGTCTCACTAAATCTACACCACCAAAATCCACACATAGAAACACAAAAACATTTGCGGAGGCTCTCAATAATAATCTGCTCAAGCAACAGAGACCTACAAAGCAGAAATGCAAGCAACCTCCACCCCCCAACACAACCCAAATGACACATAGCCCGCAGACTCAGTGTGCCACTCAACCACAGCCAATAAGGCAAAACAACATACCCAACACACTAGTCATAGGCAACTCTATAGTCAGACACACTGATGTCTCACTCACCAGGCTAAACAAGGAGAAGGTTACTGTCAGCTGCCTATCAGGTGCCAGGATCCGCCACATAACCCATGCACTCATGTCACTCCACAAAAAGTACAAATATGACTCTGTCATTGTCCATGTTGGTGTGAATGACCTGAGACGTACCTCCCTGGACTACATGAAAAGAGACATGGAAGAGCTGTCCGATCTTGTAGCCGAGGCAGGTATGACCCTAGCCCCATCAAACAGAATGATGCCGCAGTACAAGGACAAAATGATTGACTTCAACAATTGCCTAAGCTTCTGGTGCCATTCTAAAGGGATCCAGTATCTGTCTGCCTGGGATGACATGGTTGACAGACCACAATGCTTTGCCAAAGATGGCCTGCACCTGGGATTCCGGATACTGGCTAAGGTTCTTGCCGCCCCTATAGTGCCTTTTTTAGGCAAGGTTCAAATGACAAATTCACCACCGTAACAGGAACAGGCAAGCAAAAACTGAGGGTGATGCTACTCAATGCTAGAAGTCTAAATCTCAAAATGCAGTCCCTGGAGGCACTCCTTAAAATGGAGAACATCGATATCTGTGCAGTGACTGAGACCTGGTTCAAGGCTCCAGACAGCACCCCTGCACTACCAGGCTAATAACTCATACCACACTTTTCGGCCATGTAACCTGGACCGGAACACCAAAGGCGGAGGTGTGTCCATATTCATTAAGGATATCCACACCTCCAGGCTAGTTGCTCAGCATAATGCAGCCGAGGTTATCCAAGTGCAACTAACTCTGGGCAAAACTGCAATCCAAATTGTAGCTTGCTACAGATCACCCACCATGTCCCAGGATTCCCATTCCTCTTTTCTTGATGTACTGGAAAATATTAGGGTTCAACCAAACACCCTAATAATGGGGGATTTCAACTACCCCACCATTAACTGGGAAAGCTACTCATGTACCAACTCCTTCGCTCAACGCTTTCTGGAATTCATAAACTCCAATGCCCTGGATCAGCTTATCCACACCCCCACCAGGGACAACAATATCCTAGATCTAGTCATTACCTATATGAGTGACCGGTGTTCCACACCTGAAGTCAACTCCTCATTGGTCCGATCCGACCATAAGCTAATTACCCTAGATATACACATCCTGCCTCCACCCCCCATTAAGGAAACCATGGTAAAAGTTTTCTCCAAAGCCAACTTCATGCTTCTTAAGACAGAAGTGGTGAACTTCATGACACCCATGCAGATGGACAATACAGTTACGACTACTGAATCCTACACAATTGCACTTTATAAGCACTTACATGAGTGCATGTTTCGTGCTATCCCAAACAAAACCAAGACGCTATCCTCCAAAAAAAAGGAAGCCAATCTGGTGGTCCCCTGCCATAAACAAACTGTACAACAGAAGGAAGAAACTCTTGCAAAAGAGAGTAAAATCCCATGAGTGGAGGAGCTCCCTGGTCAGCCTCAGTAAGAAGCTGCAATCCCTGATAAAATCCTCCAAAGCTAGTTACGAAAACAAAACTGCCACTGATTATTCTAAAGACAACCACAAAGCATTCTATAGCTATGTCAAGAATCTCAATGGCAACACTCAGATCTGCTCTGCGTTACAGCACAATGGCACAAAATATGCAGACCCAACTGATATTGCCAACATCCTGGCAGATAGGTTCAGTGCTAACTTTACCCCCCTCTCACCCCATAAAGAGCTCATCTCTATACTGGAAGAATGCAAAGTTTCTGTAATCACGGCTGCACAGGTAAAAACCACACTCTCCAAAGCCAAGAACTCAGCATCCATGGGACCAGGCTACATTCTACACAGACTATAGAATGAACTGGCACCCCACCTAAGTACCATGTTCAATCATAGCTTCACCTCAGGCTTTGTGCCTGCTGAATGGCGCACAGCAACGGTTATCCCACTCCACAAGCGGGGAGCCACCATGGAACCCGGGAACATCCGCCCCATTAGCCTGACTAGCCTGGTTTGCAAGGCCATGGAACGTATCATCATGAAACTTATAAACAAAGACACTGGTAATCTCCAAACTCTGGATCCCACCCAGTTCAGGTTTGTAAAAGGCAGATCATGTCTCCTAAACCTGATAGACTTCTTTGAAGGAGTCACCAAAGCCGTAGACAAGGGTAAGGTGGTTCACACAGCCTATCTTGATCTTGCCAAGGCTTTCAACACCATCCCCCACTGGAATTATAGATAAACTCACTAAACTAGGTATAAATCCCTATGTCACAAGATGGGTTGTCAACTGGCTCACTGACAGAACCCACACTGTCAAAGTAGCAGACTCCAAATCCAACTTCAGACCAGTGACAAGTGGAGTACCACAGGGTTCAGTCCTGGGTCCTCTCCTGTTTGGTATCTACTTCTCTGAAGTACAGGCTAACACAGAAGGTCTTTGGCTAATGAAGTTCATAGATGACTGCAAACTATGAGCCATAATCGAAACTCCTAATGATGTGGACATCCTACAAAAGGGCCTCACTGAGACAGATGCCTGGTGTCAAAGCCATGGCCTCAAGCTCAATGCCAAAAAGTGCATTGTCATCCCCTTTGGTAAAAATTCTGTACCCATGAACTACAACATAGGCGGTAGTATACTTAACACCAAAAGTGTGATAAGAGACCTTGGGACACAGGTGGACAGTAGTCTCTCCTTTGATAATCACATCACCACAGTAGTCAGGAAATCCTTCTACATGGCACACCTCATCACAAAAGGTTTCTCATCCAGAAAAAAAGAGGTCATTGTTCCCCTCTACTCATCACTCATTAGACCCATTATAGAGCACAACGCCCCTTTTGGTATGTACCTCACAAGACATCTACAACAACTGGAAAGACCTCAGAAATACCTCAAAAAGAGGATTACCGACCTCAAACAGATGCCCTACACAGACCATCTCAAAAAACTCAAGCTTTACTCCATCGCATATCGCCTACTCAGAGGTGATCTCTGCCTAACATTAAAAGCTATGTCAAACCCAGAGCTGTTGGACATGCTCCACTTAAAGAAATCCCAATCCTTCCAAGCTACACGCTCTAGGGACCTAAACCTTGTCACCACAATAAACAGAACATGCTGGAGAGATAGATTCCTGTCCCAGAGACTTCCCATACTCTGGAATAAACTACCTATCTATATCAAACAAAGCTCCTCATTAGCACTCTTCAAGAAAAATCTTGATGATTGGATGGGAAATAGGAAATTCACCCCGGGGATCACCTCTGTGGCTCTGCTCGACTGTGGCGCAGGAAAATAATTTTCTTGGGTGGCAAAAGCCAGGGTACCTTTTTGGCTGGGCTTGTATAGGCCCCAGGGCCGATAGCCTAGTACCTACCTATGAACCTATGAACCTACCTCTGTGGGTATGCAGAATAGATTTTAATACAGGACAGCTATCAGGTTTGTATATTATGTTTTGTGCAATAGAAAGCTGAAGGTAGTCAAGACAGTGGGGGTATTCTAGCCAGTTTAGCTCTTTGAGACCATTGCAGTGGTGGGTGCGGTAAGATAAGCCTGCAGCAAATTTGCTAAATATGTAAAAACAAGACTGGAGTTTGGTTTTGAATGTGTTGTGTAGATTAGTAAAATTGGGAGCACCATAGAGTAGAGAGGGGATCAGACATGTATTTGCAAGTGTCTTTTTGGTGTTTGGATCCAAAAAGTATTTGTGCCTATAGACTTGTCCTTAATTTGCAATGCGTTTTTTTAATAGCATTTTGTATGTGCTGGTCAACTGTAAGTTTGTTATCTATGGTAATGCCTAGTAGTTTGGCACTTGTTATGATTTCAATTTCAGTTTTGTTACGGGAATAGATTTTAAATTTGGATGTGCAAGTTTTAGGTGAGAACAGTAAAAGTTTAGTTTTGTCAAGATGAAGCAGTAATTATACGTCATTTAGCCATGATTCTATTGAGGTAAATGTGGTCTGTGTTTTTTGCAGCAGGTCAGGTGTGCTGTTAGAAGAGGAGACGATAGTGGAATCGTCTGAATTTTGTATTAGTGTGCTGTTGTGGCAGGCAGTGTGTAGATTATTGATGAATATATTGTAAAGAGGTGTCCAAGAATGGATCCCTGTGGGACTCCACTTCTCTTAGTCTGGTCTTGAGATAGGCAACCTTGCCACTTTACACATTGTTGCCTGTTGTGTAGGTAACTGTTAAACCATAGCTTGGAAGGTGGTGTAAAACCTAATGATTCAAGCTGTTGAAGAAGTATGTTATGTGAGACTGTGTCAAAGGCCTTTGATAAATCTAATAGTAATATGGAGGTGTGTAGGCCGGAGTCCCTAGCTTTGTTTACTGTGTCACTAAAAGAGATTAGAGCTGTTGTTGTACTGTGTCCTGGCCTGAAGTCACATTGAGTGGGTGTAAGGAGATTATTATGGGTAAGGTGGTTTAGCAGCTGTATATGTATGCACTTCTCAAGCATTTTGGATAGAGGGGAAAGTATAGAGATAGGTCTATAGTTTGTTAGCTCATTAGATTTACCTCTTTTGTGCAAAAGGGTTATGATTGACTTCTTCCAGAGGGCAGGGACATGCGACTCTATAATGAATCAATTCATAAGAATGCTAACTGGATAAGCAATTGAGTCTATAGCGAGTTTTAAGTGTGAGTAATGTAACTATGCTCTCAATGAAGTGGGTATTAAACATATTAGCCACTTCAGTTGGTCTCTCGTCTGTGTAAGGGAAGGGGTTTTGGGTGGACCCAGGGGTAAAAATAAATGTGATGGTTTTCCAGAAATTTTTTGGGTTGTTTTTATCGTTGATTAATTGCTGCAAAATATAGTTGTTTTTATCTGCATTCACTATTTTTTTCTGCTTTATTATGTAGATGCCTGTAGTTTTGGAGATTTGAATCAACCCTGTTTTAGTCAGTCTTTCCATGCTCTATCTCTGGTTTTTAATATTTGTTTAGTGGATTTGGTTAACCAAGGTGCATGATTAACCTTTTTTCTTTTTGTTCTAAAGTGGGGGGGGCTAAGTTATTGAGGGTGTCTAAGAATAGTTTATTTAAATAGCTTACAGCATCCTCCAGTGGTAGAGTTTTTAATATAGACCAGTAATAGAATGTTATTAAACAGGTTTTGGCTGAAGTTTGTAAGGTTTCTGGATGTTTTGTAGGTATGTGTTTTGGAGTTTTGGAGGGTGCTTCTATAAGTATGTGCAGGTAGGTGGTCACTTAATGTATTGAGAAGAGTACTGGAAACAGTAAAATCGACAGACATTTGAGAAAAAAGGATTTATGAACATTGTTATGATATTTTGAAGAAAAAGACAAGTAGCTGTTTATTTAAACATACACTTTAATGTAACAATTTTGTAAGGTATGTTTTTGGAATCTTAGAGGTTGTTCAAATTGACTCTAGGGGATGGGCATGGTAGGAGTGTGGGAGGGGTATGGGAGGGGCATGGGAGGACATACTGGAATACAGAAAGCTGTTATCGCAACTGAGACTGAATGGCACTACCCCGTGTGCCTCCCCCCCCAGGGGTACATGAACAGACTTGTATTACTTCTGTCCTTACATTAAAGGTAGTTAAGTTATAGTTTTCTATATTTTGTTATAATTATTGCAGTCTGTCAAGTAGCTCTAGTCACAATAATGGTAAATATGAGAGCAGTCCACAAAACATGACAGAAATGATGAGTTGCTACCATAAAACGTAGAAAATATCCATGTTTTATTAAATTTGGTAAGCGCTTTCACTACATAGCTTCATCAGACCATGAAAATGAAATGGTCACAAAATAATTAAACATTCAAAACAAGCAATCACCACTCATAGTGTGATTACATCACAACCTTATTGAATTCATTCTGTCCTATGCAGTACTGCACGTGAATGCTTCCACATATAAAAAGCTTTAAAATTATGGCGCTTCATCCATTCTGACATAGCACATATTAGATATAATGCATGTCATTGTCTATTATAAATAACATAAAATATATAAGTCTAAAATATTAAATATAAACATAAACACACATAATTCATTTAAGGAACTTTCAGTAGATTGTATCTGAATAAAACTTCCCAGTGTCTGATATGATGAGTCAATTGCATCAGGAGACTGAAACATATGTAGGAAATATAATAAACATATCCCTACACTTTAAATTAAATAAAACTAGAGAAATGGTCTAAAAACAGTGGTGTTGATATAATTAAAATAATCACTAAAGCAATTGAAATATATATATATATATATATATATATATATATATATATATATATATATATACTTTAGGTGGGTCACCCCACTTCCCTCTACTGTAGTATACATTGCTTAGTAAATTCTCCACCTTACCCCCCCATTCCCACCCAACCTCATATCATTTCCGTTATAGTCTACCAGCCCCTCGCACATCCACCCATAATCACCATATCAAAAACCTAATTCCAAACACCCCCCCTTAACGTACTGCCAGCCAGATATTCTAAACTTACTCCCACCTGAAAGGAGAAGCACCATATCAGCCAGGATCTTCCTCCCTACCATAAAATCTACACCATACATTCCAGCCCTATTTACAAGTTATCACCAGGAAGTACATTTGCCTGTGCTTAGCTGCTAAAATCATTGTAAGGCCTAACCATTTAAAACGTGTTAATACTTACTTCAGAATTGCTGAGTTTTATCTCTCCTTTGTGCAAAACTCTACCATTTCATTTCAGGTTCAGCTTATCACTGCAGCTTCTCACAATGTGAACACGCCTCCATTCCCTCCTGAATTAACCATCATGCCTCATCATCATCATAACATCATCATCATCGTGTGTAAACAAGCTCAGTAGCAGCATACATATTGCTCATAAACGCCTGTTACACTCTTGCTTTTCACTTTCCTTCACCTTGGCTTTCGTGACTTTCAACTTACTAATCCTCCTTAAATTTGGTGAAGCACAATGTGGACCTTCCACTTAGCCTCCTTACATTTGGTGGCAGCACAGTGTGGACCTTCCACTTACTTATCCTCCTTACATTTGGTGGCAGCACAGTGTGGACCTTCCACTTACTTACCTCCTTACATTTGGTGGAAGCAGTGTGGACCTTCCACTTACTTATCCTCCTTACATTTGGTGGCAGCACAGTGTGGACCTTCCACTTACTTAGCCTCCTTACATTTGGTGGCAGCACAGTGTTGACCTTCCACTTACTTATCCTCCTTACATTTGGTGGCAGCACAGTGTGGACCTTCCACTTACTTATCCTCCTAACATTTGGTGGCAGCACAGTGTGGACCTTCCACTTACTTAGCCTCCTTACATTTGGTGGCAGCACAGTTAGTAGATGACTGCAAACTATATCCTTCAGAAGGTGGCAATCCACTGAGCACAGAAGAAGTTATCAGGGACCTGGGGACCCAGGTTGATAGTAGTCTGTCATTCAACACCCATGTAGCTAAAGTAGTTTAGGAAGACCTTCTACATTACCCACCTTATCATCATCAGACCAATGATTGAGTACAAGGATGGGGCAGATAGCCTAGTATGAACCTATGAACCTATGAACCTAAGATACCCTAATATCTTTCGTGGGAGCACAGTTGTTTTTCTGAATGTCTTTTCTTCTCCCCTTTTTAGCCCACTTTCTAATGTCTCTCAAATTCCTGTTGCTCTCTTCTTACCATCCTCCTTTCCTCCTGGCCTTGATGGCAACAGAGTTAAAATCCTTCCTTTTTTTCTAGCCTCTATCCTACCTTTGGTTCCAGCAAAGAAAGGAACCTTCTTCACTTCAGTTCTAGCGTCTCTGGTAGCCTCTTTACTGCCTTGCGTTCCCCTCTTTTCTACTTTTCTTTCTTGATGTTTCTACTTTCCTTCACATTTTTCACTATCAAATTCATCTACTCCATACTTCTCAATCTATACACTTTCTCACATTTTTCCAAACTTATCATTTGCAGAAATATTACTACTCACAAACGGTTTCCATTACTTTGACTTTCTCTACACAACACGTCCATTTCCTCCTCCACACAGGCGTGCCATCACATACAACTATCCTTTCATTGCTAATCTCACATGCAATTCTAATGCCTTGCCTGCACCTTTCCAAACATTCCCAGTTGATTGTTATTGCTATCTCATGCTACCCCAAAGTATCCTCGGTAACCTTCGAAATATGTGCTCCTCTTTTATTACAAGAACATGCTTCCAAACATGTCTACATCTCTTAAAAAATCTCAGTCAACTACTTCTTTTGCAAAACTACTCAGGCCTTCACAAAAACTGCTCTGCAATCTTCCTTATTCATTTATCAAACATATACTAGTGAGGGATATACATCTGTATCCAGGCCCCAATAACTTAAGTAGTAATCAATACAACAGCACAACCTATCAAACATATACCAGTGAGGGATATACATCTGTATCCAGGTCCCAACAACTTAAGTAGTAATCAATACAACAGCACAACCTTTGCAGATTAGAAGCAAAGACTTACGAACTGACTGTCTGAACACTGGCAACACAAATAAATGGCTTAACAACATTAAAAAAGAAATAAATACATTTGTCTTTATTAAAACTTGGTTAAAAGATGACATTTGCCCTTCCCAATTTATTCTTTCAAATTAGACAGAGGGCTAAGGCTGTGAGCTGTCATTCCTGTGGTACAGGGTTTTATTCCATCAGCCATCACATGCCTGTTGTGTAACACTGAGCCAGTTAGTGCCTGAGGACAAATGGGAATTTGGGCGAGTCTGCTTGTGGTCTCCTGGACTTAAAGCCTATTAAACTAATAAATCAGGCACTAAAAATGGTAGTGAGAAAGAGAGCTAATAATCAATAGAATTACACCACTGATGTCATTCAGGTTACAAAAAGGCAATACCTCAACTGACATAGGCCCACTTGGATTGTCCACTTGACTGTAAGAGGTCATACTCCTTTGTTCACAGAGGTTGCTTATATTTCACTTCCATTTTCAGTTTCCTCCTTACAGCAAGTGCTTACAGATATATGATCCACGGGTATTTCAACTAACGCTGTAACCCTCACGGGCATCAGTGTCAGTGCAGGATCCATTTAACTCTTCCCATCTTAGGACGATAACTTTATATCATGGCTGAAAGCAAATCGTGCAGCCTCTTACAAGACCAAACTAATGGAATGGAAACAAATTTGTTTAGAACTTATTCAGTCTAATTCTAAAAACATATGTCTATAGGTAAACCTGTTTCAAACTGACTGTGTCATAATTTCCCAAAAAATATTCACTTAGCCTTTAAAGGTCAAACAAAACCTCCATAACTGGTGTACTGTAGACCTATTTCTGAGCTTAAATAGACATTTCTTAACTGGTATCTACATTCTATTGACTGGACTCAGTTATATTCATTCTCTGATCCAAATGACACTTTACAAGTTTTTATTTTAAATGTATTTCTCAATAGTGCACAAGCTTTATAAGACAATGTCTTCCCAACTAATAAGAGGAAACTAAGGGATCAAACTACCTATGGTTAACTACTGACAATAAAAAAAACTATTGGTTATTTGGGATAAAGCCTGGAAGTGTTGGCAACAAATTATTCAGCAAGGTTAATGTCCACTTTTAAAACAAATCTGCCGAATAGAAAACAATCTTTTTCATTTCTTTCTCATAATATCCTCCTTCTATCCCCTATCTTGTGTATCCCACCTCCTACTAAGATAATATCCTAACCCTATGTATGCTCCTCTCCACTAATCCCCTATCTCTCCCAGCTCTCACACTTACTGTTCTTTGCTTGACTCTCCCACACTGCCAGGGTTCATTGGTAAGTACTTGCTCCTCTAACATAGAGTTAACCTTCCTTGCTCTCCCCTTCTTTTTTAGGTGGTAAAGGACATCCTTCCCCTGGACTGCCTTCATCTAAGGCTTCACATCCACTCTTCAGGAACCCCCAGCTAAATAACAACCACATCATTTGTGTGGATATTACCTATCATTCCCTGACACCTTACAAGAAGGAAAATAAACTCATGTATGTGCTCTTTGCCTGTATGTTAAACTGTTAAAGACTACTCGTAAAGGGTGAACGGAAACAATAAAAGCCGGCAACTATAAAAATAAAGTTGCTTAAAAGTTCTTCACGTAAAACTGTTTAATGTGAGCGCTTTCGGCTAGAAAATAACCAGCCTTCTTCAGACAAAACAGTTAACAAGCAACAGACAAATACATTTTATACTTAATTACACATTTTTCATTGAACATCCCAATTAGAGATTTAAAGCCACATTACATCAACGAAAAATGGGTGAACATACACCATAAAAACAATAAAAATAATTATAAAAATAAAAATAATAATAATAAAGATAGTACAAAATAAGCAACCAAGCACCATACTACATTGATAAATTGTCTTAATATAAATTCCTTGTTCTAATAAGAACAAACCTTTTAAGATGAACTAATTTATATTTTTCATATGTGTATATGTAAAAATAAATATAAAATTTATCCTATTCATTTATCCTAGGGCAAGTGGATTCATTGACACAAAAAGTTGAAGCTTTACCTGCTTTTAAAGCAAAAGAAGTTAGTTTTTCTAATAAGCAACCAGGCGTTTCACAGAACTTGGTATCTATTGGTTCGAATAGGACATCACCTAGAACGGGTAACAGCAACGGCAGTCGAGCTACGGAAGGCGTGGTAGCAGGCACTTCCAATAGTTCGGATGTAGTAGTAGCTGTTTCTAGCCCGGTTAACAGGAACCAGCCGGCAGTTCAAAGGAACCTTGTGTCGGGAGCAAGCGGAGAAAGTTTGACTGATCAAGGTACTAACATTCCTTCTTTTGCATAATTTATGAGCAACAATAACTTTTTCAATAGCGCATGTGAACATGGCAACTCTCCTGACGCTATTGACGAACAGGAGACTAACAATCTCTTGAATAAAATTAATGACTTTGATATTAAATTATATAAATGTAGGAAACTTCAGCTTGAAGTTTCTTACTTGCAGGAGTGCATTACCATGAAAATAATTCCTAAAGGGCTCAGGCAATGGTGGTATCCAGCAGGACTCATCAACGGTTCGGTTTTTCATCATGAACTTATCGAACTGTTTGACCGTCAAGGGTTAGAATTCCTGCAAGCCCTTATCAACTTTTATAATACAGACATTTGTGCTTTAAAGACTGAGTTGGAAATGTTGGATCATCTTATTAAAAACCACAATGATTTTCCTAGGTAAAAATTTGAATATTGTAGAATTTATGCCAGTACTGAAACAGCAATCAATACATTTTTAACAACTAAAAGGAAAAAGATTGCTAGAGATATTAACAAATATTCTAAAAAACAAGCTTATCCTAAACCACCCCCAAATACATCTTTTAATACATCTTTTAATACATCTTTTTTTCAAGTTAATGACTTGGGGGTTGGCAATAATATGAACAATGGGAATGGAACAGTAGCACCACCTAATTCAAGTCCTGTGGTTGATAACGGTGTTAATCAGCCACTTAGGCGGAGCGAAAGGCTTAACAGTAACAGTAACCATAGTAATAATGGTTCAGGGCATAGTTATAACAGCAATAATAACAATATTAACTATTCAAACAATCAATCTGTAAACCCTAATGGTAGGGGAGGTGAACCTAACCAACAGGTTTTTCAGTCCAACAACAATGCCCGAAACATCAACCGGCAGTACAACCAGAATCGACCACAAGGAAAAAACAAAAGGAAACAGAGGAGGAGATAGCATGTGTTGATAATGGTACTCATGGCCCAAGAATGCATACTAGCTCAAACGGTGATTTTAAAATATTTAATTACACCGCTTTGGATGTTCATCAAGAGATGATTGATTTCCTTTCGAAGGGGCTAACTTTTGTTCTGAGTAAAAGAATGGACATTGCTAGTATTCTTATTGACCTTAAATTGTATGTCCGTAAGCTTAATTTAAACTTGCTTATGGGCAACAATTCGAGTATGGTTCGTTCTACCAGAGTTTCTAGTTTGTTTAACCCACCAGTTCATCCGGAGTTGAATATATTTGAGAAAATGTGTGAAGCTGACTTTAGAGCTATTAAAGATGGGTTTCAACAAGGACACATGTCATATAACACAAATTCACTAGAAAATTATTGTATTAACTTGTTAAATGAATGTGACATCAGAGTCATGAAGCCAGACAAGGGGGGAGGTCTGTTTTTCATGGACTATAATGTCTATATAGCCAAAATGTGTAAGCATCTTGATACTGTGGCATACATTGAAGTTTCCTTGAATGAAGTTAATAGAGCATACAGTAAGATTAGAGTGGATTTGGAAGATCTGTTTTTAGAAGGGTCTATTGACATAGATTTATATCATTATTTATCTATGTTTGCACCTGTTACTCCGGCTTTATTTCGCACCCCGAAAATTCATAAATCTTTGATTGACCCACCCTTCAGACCAATAGTCGATGGGCGTGGGTCAATTACATATGGGTGTGCCAAATATATAGATACCCTTCTAAAACCATACTTGGAAAGTGAGACACAAATCTGCAAAGATTCGTGGGGCTTTGTGAAGAACATCAGCCAGCTCGAGTTTCAGCCTAATGGTTGTTTTCTCACGATTGACATCAAGGATTTATACACAGTAATTCCTCAGAAAACTGGTATTGAGTGGGTTAGAGAATTCTTACTTATTAAGGAAGTGGAGAGTAACACCATCAACTTAATAGAAACACTCTTAGAACTGGTTTTGAATAATAATTTTATGATGTTTGAGGGTAAAGTTTATTTACAAAAATCGGGGGTAGCGATGGGCTCCCCATGTGGTGGTAGTTTCGCAAATGCCGTAATGGCATATTGGGAACGTAATTTATTGTTTAAAGATTTATTATTCAGGAATCATGTCTCCTGGTACACAAGGTACCAGGATGACATGTTCTGTATTTGGAAAGGAGATATAGGCCAGATACCAACATTTATCGACAATATTTCTAAGACCACCACTTTTTTGGAATTCACCCATGTTATAGGTGAGAAGTCCATTAACTTTCTCGATATTTTTCTAATTAAGGATAGTTCAAAATCTTGTTATATAAGTAAAATTTACAGAAAACCCACATATTCAAATTCATTTCTTCACTACTCAAGTAATCACCCTTATTACCAAAAGAGGGCAGTAGTTAAAGGGCAAATGGTTAGGGCCGCCCGTATGATTACCAATGATGTAGATTTTGATTTAGAATGTCAATTATTAGAAACTATGTTCCTTAATAGATGGTATCCACTTCATGTAATAGTGGCCATTAAGAATGAAGTTATTTATAAAAGAAGCATTGGACATTTCAGCCCGTTGTTAGCAAGCCAGGAAGAACTCCGGGCTGAGATTTTGTTGGATAACACAAGCCCTGAACTAAATATGGTAAATTCACATCAATTGGGAATGGTACAGCAGAATATAATTCATCATACTAGTTTCCTTTCCACTTTTTCTTCAGATCATGCTCTTGTTAGAACTGCACTATATAAAAATTGGATTATTGTAAAAGATAATGAAAATTTGCTAAAACGATTGGGCTGTGAACCTAAGATTACCTATAGGAGAGGGCAAAACCTGAAGTCCCTTTTAGAAAAGAAGAGAACTGTACGTCAGAATAAAATAAGAATGTTTAAGTGTGGGAGGTGCCCCCAATGTAAATACATAATGGTTGGTAACCAAGTTTTTATTAATAATAAAATCTTTAAGTTGAATTATAAATATAATTGTGAAAGTACAGCAGTAACATATGTAGCAGTATGTAACGAATGCAATGCATTCTATATAGGCAAGACGGAAAGGAAACTAAAACAACGGATATATGAGCACAACTATGCCATTACTAAAAGAGACGTTAATAATGCACTTGCCAAGCACGTGATTGACCATGCTGGTCACAACTTTAAATTTGCTATTTTGCAACAAAGAACTTTAGGTGTTAGAGGGGGACCATTGCAAGTGGAATTGGAAGTAGATGAGTTAAAATGGCAGATTAGGTTGGGAGCTCACACTTTCCCAGGTCTGAACGAGAATGTATCCATTAAATGCATTCTTAAACTGCTGTCATTGAAAAGATGATATGTATGTACTTGTTTTGATTTGACTTTATGGGTTTATTTGCAATTTATACTTTTGGGGCATAGAGTTGGTGGAATTCGAGATATTAGATACTTGATATTTTATATATATTTTATATTTCATATATTTATATATTTAACAATATATTTTCTGATTGGGTTACTTATAAAAATTCATAGTATAGTTAAATTATTGTGGTATGATGTAGATATAATTAAACATTGTGCTTGTCATAATGTTTAACATAATATAAAGTTGGGGATCTATTTGTATTAAATGCTGCATTATAATTAATATTAACATATCGATTTGAATAGGATAAATTTTATATTTATTTTTACATATACACATATGAAAAATATAAATTAGTTCATCTTAAAAGGTTTGTTCTTATTAGAACAAGGAATTTATATTAAGACAATTTATCAATGTAGTATGGTGCTTGGTTGCTTATTTTGTACTATCTTTATTATTATTATTTTTATTTTTATAATTATTTTTATTGTTTTTATGGTGTATGTTCACCCATTTTTCGTTGATGTAATGTGGCTTTATATCTCTAATTGGGATGTTCAATGAAAAATGTGTAATTAAGTATAAAATGTATTTGTCTGTTGCTTGTTAACTGTTTTGTCTGAAGAAGACTGGTTATTTTCTAGCCAAAAGCGCTCACATTAAACAGTTTTACGTGAAGAACTTTTAAGCAACTTTATTTTTATAGTTGCCGGCTTTTATTGTTTCTGTTCACCCTTTACTAGTTTCGTGTTTGAGGAGTTGGAGTTTTGTGTTAAAGACTACTCCCCTTGAACAAAGAGCTAAGCACCACCAGGCTCAACCAACCTGCCTCTTGCTTCTCGCCCCCCCCCCCTTCTCCTACTCTACTTGTAACACTTCTTAGCTTCACCACTTTCTTCTAATATTCTTTTATTTCCTTAACTATACTGACCTTGCCAGCCTGCCTAGACTCTGTCTATACTATTCATTTAAAGCCTTACCTACCTCGGGCCTTACCTGAGCTCTTTCCCACATTGTTTTTTGTGATAACTCCTTAGTACAGGCTGAGCCTCGCTCCATTCGCCCTGCGGGCTCACTTCGCTCCCCTACTCTACCCCCAATTCTCACCCACCCCCAGTGCTCCTAAACTTACTTCTTGGCCACACCCTCCTCTCAAATCCAACAAATCACATACTCCCACCTTTGGAGACAATTACCACCACACCTTTATTACTGCACCTAAGCAAGTATAGCTCTTACTACTTAGTACTTTTCCTCCTAGCCTTACCACTTAAACCTTGTCTATTCCAGCTTTGACCTCTCCTAGCTATCTTTAATACCCCATAACTAACTGTACTTACCATGTCTACCACAACTACCTCAATACTAGCTAAACTACTACTTACTGCCACACTAATATCTTTTATAACCTCAGCCTATCACTTAACCTCCTTTCAACACCTACATTACTCTCAGTTCCACTACCTAACTAAACAAACAGCCTCACATATACTCATCTCTCTGAATAATATAAATATAATATCTGCACCTGGCTACCTACTTGCAAAGTTCCACAGACTATCCCACATTAAATACTATAATCCCTCAACCAAGAAATATCAATTTCTAATAAGTAATCTACATTATGCACTGTACATTCTAAAAAATCAATCCTTACAAAATGGTGATATCCTTCCTAACCCAGGCCCAGCCAATGTCCTACCTACTGATCTTTATACCGCCTATCCCTCTATCCCACCCAGCCCCATAAAACTCCCCAACTCTCTCCTGATAGCACATCTCAATATCCAAAGCATCAGCAATAAAGTTCCTCATCTCCATTCTCTCTTAGACGTATACTCTTTTGACATTCTATGTTTAACAGAAACTTGGTTAAAAACACAAACCCAAGAAAATGAGATTATCCCACCAGGATATAATATATTGAGACACGACCATACAAAAAGAAAGGGAGGGGGAGTAGCTATTCTTTCAAGGAAGGGCCTACAAGTTACCACCTCACCTTATACCCCACCTAAGGACAATAATGCAAAAATCCTTATTTACAAGAGTCACCTTAATTCTAATAAATCCATAAATATCTTATGCATTTCTCTACCTCCTGGAAATAATATTAGCACCTTAGAGGATATTCTTAGCTGGGTCACAGCAACCTTCCCACAAGAAACTATAATCCTAGGTGATGTCAATATAGATTGGAAGTGCATCAATAATGAGCATCCTACTTCTCATATTAACCTTCATGGCTTCTCTCAGACCATCACCTCCCCAACTAGAATTAACAAACCAAACCAAAAAGAGAGCACCTTAGACTGGATTCTCATTAATAACCACCACCAAATGTACAAAATAGGTATCTTCCCTGATGATGTAAGTGACCATTGCTTAACCTATATCATCAGGTAAAAAATAGATATCTCCCACCCAACATCATATAGGACTTTACGTTCCAACAAGCATTTTAACCAAGAACTATTTCTGAGCGAACTTAGTGCCTGTAATTGGACTTATCTAAAAACCCTCCCATTGGAAGAGGCTGTCCATAGGTTCATAGGTCCATAGGTTGGTACTAGGTTATCAGCCCTAGGGCCTATACAAGCCTAGCCATAACAATTCCCTGGCTATTTCTTCCGCACTATTTACTTCCCTGGACCCCTGTCTACCAGGGCGAATGACGTGATTCATGGGGTGAATTTCCTTTCTCCCATCCAATCATCAAGGTTCCTTTTAAAGAGGGCCAAAGAGGCACTCTGCTTGACATGTATGGGCAATCTATTCCAGAGTCTGGGGAGTCTCTGGGTCAGGCAATACTTTAACTCTAAATTCTTAACTATCCTAGACCAACATGCACCTATAAATAATATAAGAATTAGGTCAAAACCAGCCCCATGGCTCTCCAAAGATACCAGGCAAAACATCCTACTTAGAAATAAAGCCTGGACTAGGTGGCAAACTACCAAAAGCTCATCATGATCAACAGACATTTAGACAAGAAATGCAATTAAAAAAGCCATACTCTTAGACAAAAAAAAACTTTTACTACAAAATACAGCAAACACACCAAAATAACCCTCAAAGGTTCTGGGCAAGTATCAATAGACTTTTATACCCAGGACACTCCAGTACACCAACACCAATAGGAGCTAACCATGAGACTCCCATCCAAACTGCTAATGACTTTAACTCCTTCTTCACAGATGCCATCCAAACTCTAGCCAGTCAGCTATCTCCTGACACCTCTAGCATTCCTACCCCCACAACTAGCACTCTTTCTACCTTCCTATTACAGCCTATATCTACTAACTTTATTTTCAAACTCCTAGCAAACCTGAAGCCGTGTACCACTTCTGCTGACCAAATCCCAGCTGAATATCTGCAAAAAGCAGCTAAAGCAGTAGCTTATCCTGTATCCATCCTGATAAACAGAACCATTAAAGAAGGATATATCCCTACCAGCTGGAAAATCTCACATGTTATCCCCCTACACAAAGGTGGCAACTCCAATGAATATTCTAACTATAGACCCATAGACCTTCTATCCCCTTAGCAAAAATAATGGAAAAATGCATTCATCATCAGCTAATAGGCCATCTAACTCAACACAACTTACTAGCTAAGGGCCAGCTTGGCTTTAGGCCATTCCATAGTACCGCCACTGCCCTCCTATCCTTTATAGACACCATTAATAGAAACCGCAATAACAATTCACTCTCTTCAGCACTATTTATTGATCTTTCAAAGGCTTTTGATATGGTAAACCACTCATTGCTTATCAATATTCTCAAATCACTTTCCCTGGATACTCAATCTGTAAAGTGGTTTACTTCCTACCCGAGCAATAGGCAACAAGCAGTGCTCTGGGAAAATAATCTATCATCCCACCTGCCAGTCGCACTGGGTGTCCCCCAGAGCTCCATTCTAGGTCCTCTCTTATTTTCAATCTTTATTAATGATCTCTACTTGGCTATTCCCAATGCAACTTGTATACAATATGCAGATGATTCTACATTAATCTGCACAGCTAAATTTGCTTCTGAACTGCAATGTCAAACCCAGAAAGTATTTAGCATAGTTGAGACATGGTTCTTAAAGCGCTGCCTCCTACTGAATCCCAAAAAAACAAAGCTCCTGCTCTTTACTCCTACTTGTAGGTCCACATCAATAGATATCTCAGTCATTTCTAACAATGGTACCCACATATACCCAGACTCTACCACCAAACTCCTTGGGATTACAATAGACAACAACCTTAACTTCAACTTCCACATTAACAACACTATAAAATCAGTTAACTGAAAAATGGGATCCCTGTACAGACTCAAACCCTTCCTTATACCAATAGCAAGAACTACCATTGCCCACTCCCATCTAATCTCTACTCTATGCCTCACCAATATACACTAACCTATCCAAAAAGAATCGTCTCAAACTTGCTACCTGTTATCATAATATTGCCAGGTTTGCTACTGGTAAACCCTTCAGAACCCATCACTGTCAGAATCTCAAACAACTCGGATGGTTTGAACTTCAAACCAGCTTCAATTCAACCAATTTACAATTGCCCATAAGATCCTTTACCAGCCAAACAATACTCCAGTACTCTCAGACCTCATAACCCTCTATAAAAATCTTAATACCTTGCATTCATCAAATAAACTGCTAGTTAACATATGCAAGTCTCACAACATGGCTGGGGACTCTCTATTCTCAAACACAACTGGGAAAAACTGGAACCTTCTACCTATTGAACTTACTTCCCTTCCTTCCTTATCACTCTTCAGACAAAAACTTAAAACCTTCCTCAAAACACACTGGCTGTGCCCTTGTACCAACCCTGACTAACCTATCATTAATGCTACTAATATATTTACTAGCTGTTCTCTCTCCACTAAATTAATCTTCTGTAGTGCAATGGAAAGCATCTAGTAAGAACCTGGATACTATTTTTAGCTACTAGCACATGTATATTATCTTGTTCTAAACTTTGTATATAGTTTTATGAAATGTACTGTTAAATGCATAAAATATCTTCTATGTCTACTTCTTGTTGTTTTTGTAACAATACTTATTGTCTGTTTGTATCTGTTTTGGAGCTTTTCTCCCCGGGCCTCTACTGAAAATGGACATATATCCAGCTAGACTAGCCCAGTCAATAAATGTAAAATAAAAAAAAAAATAAAATCTTAATGCCTAAGAAATAATTGAGATAAAATCATTACATTGGTCATACTGTGCTATAAGGCAGTCAAAGCTGAAAGGTCTTTTCCCTTTCTTGGTCCTGCTATTTGGAAACACCAGTCAATTTAAGAAAGCAGAAAAGTTTGGCGACATTTGTAAACAAAATTAA
>NC_056729.1:1730133178-1730175678 GCF_019279795.1 Protopterus annectens | reverse complement strand
TGCATTTAAGGTGGAGGTGGGATTACATCAAGGATCAGCTCTGAGCCCTTTCTTATTTGCAATGGTGATGGACAGGTTGACAGACGAGATCAGACAGGAGTCCCCGTGGACTATGATGCAGATGACATTGTGATCTGTAGTGAGAGTAGGAAACAGGTGGAGGACACCCTGGAGAGATGGAGAGATGCTCTAGAGAGAAGAGGAATGAAGGTCAGCAGGACTAAGACAGAATATATGTGTGTGAATGAGAGGGAGGATAGAGGAATGGTGACGATGCAAGGAGTAGAGGTGGCGAAGGTGGATGAGTTTAAATACTTGGGGTCAATAGTTCAGAGTAACGGTGAGTGTGGAAGAGAGGTGAAGAAGGGAGTACAGGCAGGATGGAGTGGGTGGAGAAGAGTGTCAGGAGTGATTTCTGACAGACGAGTACCAGTAAGAGTGAAAGGGAAGGTCTACAAGAGGGTAGTGAGACCAGCTATGTTATATGGGTTGGAGTCAGTGGCATTGACAAAAAGGCAGTAGTCTGAGCTGGATGTGGCAGAGTTAAAGATGTTAAGATTTGCACTGGGTGTGTCGAGGGTTGACAGGATTAGGAATAAGTACATTGGAGGGTCAGCCCAGGTTGGAAGGTTTCGAGACTAAGCCAGAGAGGCAAGATTACGTTGGTTTGGACATGTGCTGAGGAGGGATGCAGAGTATATTGGGAAAAAGATGCTAAGGATAAAGCTGCCAGGTAACAGGAAAAGAGGAAGGCCTAAGATAAGGTTTATGGATGTGATGAGAGAGGACATGCAGGTGGTTGGTGTGACAGAGCAAGATGCAGAGGACAGGAAGAAATGGAAGCAGATGACCCACTGTGGGGACCCCTAATGGGAACAGCCAAAAGAAGATATATGTGTGTGTGTGTGTGTGTGTGTGTGTGTGTGTGTGTGTGTGTGTGTGTGTGTGTGTGTGTGTGTGTGTGTGTGTGTGTGTGTTTGTGTGTGTGCATATGTGTGCATATGTGTGCCTTTAAGTATAGCTAACCACCTCTTTGAGTGCCTCCTGCACTATCCCAGACTGTACTGGAGTACACCCTGCTGTATCCACTGCCTGCTGCCAGACCCCAGGGCATAGCTAAAATAATATCATATTATTCTTTTTTTGCTTAGCTCACTGTTAATTCCTTTGTATGTTGTAATAAGATACTACAGACAGACATTCAGTTCATTTTCTGAATCATGTATCAGTCAGGAGTACGGACAAATGGCCTTCACTCTGCATTTGATCTGCGGGATACAGAACATCTCTGCAATGTGTCCTGTCTTTGTTGCTTTCTGTTATATCTGTGTGAATGCTTTTTGTGTTGCAACTGGAATGCTGTACTACAGTTTGGGATGGGTGGCTCATTTCTTGCCTTCTATGAATGATAGAATTATTATATAAGTTTGTGTTATTCAGTTCTTTATGTTTTATGAGTGGGTTAGTTCTTTACTGTGGGAGGATTTCCTGGCTTTCTTTCAAGAATGACTGGCAACTGTTTTATGTGTCTCTTTCTCTTCTTTCAGTAAGTCTCTTTTATGTTTTATATTTTAATGTAATTTCATGATTTCTGCATTTTATATTGATCTCAGAATAGTTTTGGAGATGTTAGGTCAGTGTTTTCCTATGAATTCAGTTGTCGTGGGTAGATCCTGTTGTCATTTCTGTATGAATTATTTATATTTTTAGCTGTACATGTAGTTATACGCTTACTAGTACGGTTACTGTTTTTATCTGAATTTTTTACATAGCCTTTGCTTGTAGTTATTGCGGTTAATATGTATATGGCTGCTTTTATTGTTTGTATGATCAGATAATACATTTGATGAACAGATAAACTTAGATAACATGACTACAGAATGCAAATAAACATTCTGTGATACAGCCAAACTAAAGGTAATTTATTTTTTTTTGTTTGTTTGTTTGTTCTAATTTAGGGATATTTGTTGTTCATATTTACTGTTTTTGTCTGTCCACTCATATGTTTAAAATGTTTTTATTAATATATAGTTTTCTTGTCATATGTTTCTGCGGGATCCGGACACATGCTTGACTAGCATATGTCCGAATCACAAAACATCGAACACACATACATGAAAGCGCTTAACATCGACAAGCGCTTCCATGTATGCATGCCTGTTTCGTAGATCGGACTACAGTGCGGGTAAGGGAAAATTCCATTTTCCCCACTGTAGTGCGATCTCGGAGTGAGAATAATAAAGTAGGGGGGTGTGGGGAGTGCAGGGGGTGAAGCCCCCTGCAGAAATGTAGATTTTTTTTTTGAACTACACATACATGGAAGTGCTTTTCAATGTTAAGTGCTTTTGTGTATGTGTGTTCAATGTTTTGTGATTTGGACATATGCTAGTTGAACATGTGTCCTAGACCCGTTTCTGCAGATAGAGATTTGTTAAAAATTTAGTTCTATTCAACTTTAAACAACTCATATGTAATGGTAAAAAAATATTTATTTTGCTACTTTTATTCTGTAGAGTAACAAGTTATAAATTCTATGCTCCATTAGTTGCTGCAAAAAAAGACTGTCAATGCCCATTGCATCCAAGTAAAAACATTCACCATTCCCTAAAACATAGCTGTACATCCCAGTTACATAGATGAATATTAAGCTACTTGTCTTGAAGGACCATTTTAAGCCAAGCCAACTTGAGGTTAGAATGAAACCCGGCACCTTGAGTTTGAGACCAGCCAGGAGATCAAGGTTTCACAGCACATCATCCTGCTGCTACCATGGGAGCACTTCTTAGTTTTAGCCCACCCCTGTGCACGTCTACTAATCCTCCAAGGGTGGGACTTGCAATGACCATCAGCACTTGACCACTCCTCACTTTCATTAGGGGCTTATGTCAGAAGGGGCTGTTATCTACCCTTGAATAGCACTTCATGGCTGTTTCCACAATCTCTGAAAGAGAAATCAAAAACAATTTTGTGCGCCCTGGGCACAATTGCACCCCTCCTTTCTCACCCATCTGCACCTGCCATGTCACATGGGCCATAATCAGGGCTTTAGCCTTCTCTGCTAAGGTGCAAAAAAAAACAATATTAGATTGGACACTAGTGAACTGCTCCAAACAAAAATATCACACCGGATGTCTACCAGACAGCCTAAGTGACCACCTCCCCAAATTCCTACTATGCAAACGCACAAACCTTAATAACCTTGCAATTTTTAGACTTGTTAGAGATGAGAGTAAACTGAATATACAATAATTTAATTACATTTTAAAACACTGTAAATGGGACCCACTACTAACATTAAGCTTAGACCAAGCCATGGACCACTTTAACAACACTTTCATTACAGTCCTAAATTCAATCACACCAATAAGAAAAATCAAAGTGAAATCAAACTGCACACCATGGCTAAGTAGGGACACATGTGTCCTACTAAAAACTAGAGATAAGTCATGGAAAGCATGGAAAAGTGATAACACAAACCTATCCAAACAAAACTACCAAAAATTAAGAAATCAAGCAAAAAACAAACCAAATTGGATAAACAAAACTACTTTCTTAACATCCAAAACAAACACACAAGACACCCCCAAAAATTCTGGCATTCCATTAACTCCCTACTTAACCCAGGTAAAACATCCACCCCTACTCCCACCACCAACAATGACATTAAAGACATTGCCTCCCAGTTTAACCACCACTTTACTGAAACCATCCTATCCTTATCTTCTCAACTCACCAAAAAGAAGCTATCTTATGCCCCTGACCAACCCCTCAACAATATCCCCTCCTTCACTCTCTCACCTGTCCTTACCACAACAATTAAAAAAACTGCTACAAAAACTTAAAATTACCACCCTTGCTGCAGATAGATTACCAGCGAACTTCCTAAAAATAGCAGCTGACTCCCTAGCTTACCCTGTTTCCATCCATATTAACCACTCTATTCAGGAATCCTACATCCAACAGCTATGGAAACTATCATATATCATCTCTCCTCATAAAGGTGGAAGCTCCCATGATATTACTAACTACCACCACTAGCCATCCTACCCCCTTATCTAAAATACTTGAAAGGCGTATCCACTCTCAAGTTATGAAATTCCTAAACTCTAACAATCTCCTCTCTCCCACTCAACACAGCTTCCGACAATACCATAGCACAACTACTGCTCTCCTCTCTTTCACAAATACAGTTAACTGTCACAGAAATAATAACTTCATATCAGCAATATTCTTAGACCTATCTAAGGCATTTGCCATGGTGTCCCATACCATACTACTAGACTCTGTGGTGTCACATACCATACTACTAGACTCCATGGTGTCACACACCATACTACTAGACTCTGTGGTATCACATACCATACTACTAGACTCCATGGTGTCACACACCATACTACTAGACTCCATGGTGTCACATACCATACTACTGGACTCCATGGTGTCACACACCATACTACTAGACTCCATGGTGTCACACACCATACTACTAGACTCCATGGTGTCACTTACCATACTACTGGACTCCATGGTGTCACACACCATACTACTAGACTACATGATGTCACATACCATACTATTAGACTCCATGGTGTCACACACCATACTACTGGACTCCATGGTATCACATACCATACTACTAGACTCCATGGTGTCACATACCATACTACTGGACTTCATGGTGTCACACTGCATACTACTGGACTCCATGGTGTCACACACCATACTACTAGACTCCATGGTGTCACACACCATACTACTGGACTCCATGGTGTCACATACCATACTACTAGACTCCATGGTGTCACATACCATACTACTGGACTCCATGGTGTCACACACCATACTACTAGACTCCATGGTGTCACACACCATACTACTAGACTCCATGGTGTCACACACCATACTACTGGACTCCATGGTGTCACACACCATACTACTAGATTCCATGGTGTCACATAACATACTACTAGACTCCATGGTGTCACACACCATACTACTAGACTCCATGGTGTCACACACCATACTACTGGACTCCATTGTGTCACATAACATACTACTAGACTCCATGGTGTCACATAACATACTACTAGACTCCAAGGTCTCACACACCATACTACTAGACTCCATGGTGTCATACACCATACTACTAGACTCCATGGTGTCACACACCATACTACTGCACTCCATGGTGTCACACACCATACTACTGGATTCCATGGTGTCACTCACCATACTACTAGACTCCATGGTGTCACATACCATACTACTAGACTCCATGGTGTCACACATTATACTACTAGACTCAATGGTGTCACCTACCATACTACTGGACTCCATGGTGTCACATACCATACTACTAGACTCCATGGTGTCACACACCATACTACTAGACTCCATGGTGTCACATAACATACTACTAGACTCCATGGTGTCAAACACCATACTACTAGACTCCGTGGTGTCATACACCATACTACTGGACTCCATGGTGTCACACACCATACTACTGGATTCCATGGTGTCATTCCCCATACTACTAGACTCCATGGTGTCACATACCATACTACTAGACTCCATGGTGTCACACACCATACTACTAGACTCCATAGTGTCACACACCATACTACTGGACTCCATGGTGTCACATACCATACTACTATACTCCATGGTGTCACACACCAAACTACTAGACTCCATGGTGTCACACGCCATACTACTGGACTCCATGGTGTCACATACCATAGTACTAGACTCCATGGTGTCACACACCATACTACTAGATTCCATGTTGTCACACACCATACTACTAGACTCCATGGTGTCACATACCATACTACTAGACTCCATGGTGTCACACATTATACTACTAGACTCCATGGTGTCACATACCATACTACTGGACTCCATGGTGTCACATACCATACTACTAGACTCCATGGTGTCACACACCATACTACTAGACTCCATGGTGTCACACACCATACTACTAGACTCCATGGTGTCACACACCATACTACTGGACTGCATGGTGTCACACGCCATACTACTGGACTCCATGGTGTCACACACCATACTACTGGACTCCATGGTGTCACACACCATACTACTAGACTCCATGGTGTCACATACCATACTACTAGACTCCATGGTGTCACACACCATACTACTGGACTTCATGGTGTCACACTGCATACTACTGGACTCCATGGTGTCACACACCATACTACTAGACTCCATGGTGTCACACACCATACTACTGAACTCCATGGTGTCACACACCATACTACTAGACTCCATGGTGTCACACACCATCCTACTGGACTCCATGGTGTCACATACCATACTACTAGACTCCATGGCCTCCCTATCCTTTGCCCCTTCCATTATAGCCTGGTTTTAAAGCTATCTATCAGACAGACAACAATCTGTCCAATGGCTAAACAAACTATCTCCCCTACTTCCAACCACTATAGGAGCCCCACAAGGTTCAATATTGGGCCCTTTACTCTTCTCCATATTTACTAACAACCTTCATACCTCCACCCAACATGCCACACTTATGCAATATGCAGATGACTCAGCTCTCTTCTGCTCCGCACCATCACTCACTGCCCTACAAAAACTCACTCAAGAATCCTTCACCTCAGTGGAAAACTGGAATACCCAGATCCAACTTATCCTCAATCCTAACAAGACCAAATATTCGCTCCGAGTAAAACTAAATCCACCCATCAACCTTTTACAATCACATCCAAAAATGGTACTAACATCTCCCCCCACCAACCACACCAAACTCCTAGGCATAGAAATTGACAATAAACTACTATTTAATGTCCATATATCACAAACAATCAAAAAGGTTCACAAAAAATGGGTACACTATACAGACACAGAAAATCCCTATCTGATCAGGCACATTTTACACTAGCCCAAACACACCTACCGTCCACACTTATGTATACTGCTCCAATCCTTACCCACACAAGAAAACTAGACATTGAAAGGCTTGAATCATGCTACAATAAAATTGCCAGATTTGCTAGTAACTCCACCTTCAAAAACCATCAGTGTCAAGCATTACGAGCTTAAATGGTTAGAACTTCCTCAACTACTTAACTATCACCAATTAGTACTAGCCTACAATATTGTGAATTATCCTAACAAAACCCATCCCTAAAACAACTCCTAACCCAGTACGTGTCAAATCGCCCCCTCCGCTCTTCTGAAAAGCTCTCCTCTGCATCTCCTCAGCAAATAACTCTGCAGGTAAAGCTCTGTTCTCCCACAATATAGCCAGAAACTGGAACAACCTTCCCCCTACTTTAACCTCTGTTCCTTCAACTACTCTTTTTAAAAAATCTTTCAAAGCACAGCTAGTGAATTCTTGGCTATGCCAATGCATCACATAAAACCCCTTCCTCATATAACATCAATCTTCTAGCGACTGACATAAAATTTTGCTGGTATGCAAAAACTCAGGAATCCCAACCAATAACCTGAAAAGGTTCAGGGCCGGTCAGGGCTGCTTGTGTGGTTACAACACATGAAGAGGTTTTGAAAGAATGTCAGTTTCTATGTGGTATGTTCCTGAAAAGAGGTTACCCGGCAAAATTAGTGGAAGTACTAAGTATGGAAGTCATTACCAAGAGGCTAAATGGTCATTTTCAACCTATTTTAGGCACCATTCTACTTACATCAGATAATGACAGGCATCAGGGAACACCAAGTACTGTAGAATGCAGTACTATGGTAGAACTATGTAATGACACTACACAGCAACCTTCAGATTTCCAAAAAGCCTTAACTATAACTTTAAGCCAGGATGCTAAGTTTTTAACTTCTATTTTTGAAAAAAACTGGCCAATTCTGTTAGAGGATGCTAACATCAGGAAGTACTTAGGTGTTAAACCAGTTATTGTCTACAGAAGAGGTAACAATTTTAAGGATTTATTTAAGAACAGACAGGTTCCCTTTCATGCAAATAAACAAGGAACTTTTAGATGTGGAGCTTGCTCATGGTGTCATATTGTAAAAGTAACTGATAATATTAACTGTTAGAAACATTAGGCATCAGATAAAAGGGAAATATTCTTGTAATTCCAGAGCAGTGGTTTATTTGGCCATGTGCGATTCATGCTCTAGTTTCTACATAGGAAAGACTGAGCGTAAGCCAAGTCAAATAATCTATGAGCATGACTACGCTATTAGGAAAAACAATCTGAATAATGCATTGGCCAAACATATTTCTGACAATGTGAACCATAAATGTTCTTTTGTGATAATTGATCAAGTCACTATTGATGAAAACAAGCCTTGGAGCATACAGTTAGAAATAAATGAGCTAAAATGGCAAATCCGCTTTCAAGCATACAGCTGGCCTGGCATCAACGATCACACTTCTATCTCGGCCATATTGAAATTAAAAGCACTTGAAAGAAAAAAAGTTTTAAAACAACAAAAATAAGGTTGTCTGACAACTGACCTCAAAATGTAGAGACTCGACTGAATACACCAAAACAAATCTCCAAAGAATTCAGTCCAGAGGAAAAACCGCAACCACTATAAATTTATTAAAATATAAACGCCAGTAATGACCTGTTTAAAATGTTTTCGTCGGAGAAAAACCCGGACTTCATCAGATAACACAAATTTTAGTTCAAAAATTGTTTAAATACTAGTCGCAAGGTACATTAATAAGGCTGAATTAATTAACAATCAATATTTAAAGCCCCAAGTTCTGTTGTGCATAAATATATTGTTAACACTTTTTATCTACAATCAAATTCTAAACAATAAAAATTCTTATATAAAAAGATATACATTATAAAAATAATAATATATAACTTGATACTTTGAGCACAAATAATTTATATAGCCCTTACTGGTACACTATTTAAAAGACTTTCATCTTGTATAATGTATAATATATATGACTTCACAGTTTTGCTGCTCTTAACTTGAGCAGTGCTACAATAGATATATTGTCATTTAATCCTAGTGTCCTGTTGGCTTCCAATATTATTCGCCAATAAGCCTCCCGATACTCCAATTTTGTTTCCCAAGGGCCATCCCTGGCTTTCCTAGGCAAAGTTTCCAAGACAAAGAACAAAAACCTAGCTTGATTACACACCAGGGTGTGCTTAAATAAAGCATTTTTAGAATTTTGTTTTTGAATTTCATACATATGCTCATATATTCTACGTCTTAGATGTCTCTCAGTTTTTGCGACGTAGAATCCATCACACATTTGGCACACAGCAATGTATACTAGTCCCTGTGTGTTACAATTGGAATAGGAGGAGGCTATAATCCATCTGTTTCTAGCTGAAATGAATACTTTATCAGTATGGGAAATGCTATAACATTGTGAACAGGCCCCACACTTGAATGTGCCCCTGCGTTGATTGGAAAATGCATAAATACACCCTCCTTGTTCTAATAGACTTTTGATATTACTACCCTTTCGAAAAACAGTTTTCACTAATTTCCCTTTGAGATTGGGAAGGTCAGTAAAATCACTGAAATTTTCCCATTCTTTTTCCACTATATTTTCGATAATACCAGCATTAACACTATAATCTGTAATGAAGGCTCTATTGAACCCTACTGATGTATTTTGGACGTTACTAGGGTTTGTGGAAAGATGAAAATTTCCTGTGCCTAAAATGGGTTTATATTTATTATTCCTGCCTTCCTTCACCTCCTTGCTTATGTTGGTAATAAATTCTTCTGGATACCCTCTCTCCTGAAACATGGTAGTTAATTTTTGGCACTCCAGAATATAATCATACTCATCAGAGGTCATTTGTGATGCCCGAACAAACTGCCCCTTAACTATTCCTTTCTTTTGATATAAAGGATAGGAACTGGTGTACTGAATGTAGGTGTTGGAGAAGGTAGATTTCCTATGGATAGTAGATTTGAAGCCTGTTTTATCTATGTTTAAAGACATGTCCAAGTAATTAACTTGTTGTGTTGTAACCTGATATGTCAAAGTCAAAAATCTAGTACTTTGATTTAGGTAATTCATAAAGTCATGTAATTGTCCTTGGGTACCTGTCCAATATTGCAATATGAAGTGAGGGAAAAAAACAGGCATATGGTATATTTAGAGGCAAAGTCAGGGAAGAGAATTTGATAGAAGTAAGGAAGTAAGTGAAGAAGGGAGAGTAAATGGGTATAAGGAATGAAAAGGTACCTGTTCACATTTAGGGGTATAGTTTATGCTGGTTTTAAGCAAGAAGAGAGACAGATTTTTGCTAGGAATTCATTCAGAGTGGTTTTGAAAGATGGGAGAGAGGATATTGACCTGATGGATACAGGTAAGGAGTTCCAGGCCTTAGTAACCTTGTACAAGTACAGGCATTGTCCATCAGATTTGATTGGTTTGTAAACAGACAGGAGTTTTTGGTCACTGGATCACAATGACTGATTGTGAACATAGTTGTGTAGAATGTTTTTAGTGCTGGACTGGAAGATGGATTTTGGATAACTTTATAGGTGGTAAGAAACTGTGTAACTGTTAGTTGATGAGACAGTTCTAACCAATTTACTTCTACTATAAAACACTGAATTATTACTAAATCCCCCAAAAATTCATATTGGAAGTAAGAGACGAAAATCCATTGGACTCAAATTCTTTTTATGCTGCTGCTATCATGTTTTACAATTCTTTACTTACCAACTTTACACACATACATAAATACCACCGGTGGTGACATTTTGAGTGACATCTGGAGGTGGGAGCATGTAATGAACGTATAACAACATGGTGCAGTGTATGTACTGAGCAGTTAAAAAAAGCTGACTGAGTTAACTGGAATAAGATAGGAATAGGTTATTAAGCCCACTAGGTGAAAATACCTTTTTCTCAAGGTGAATCCTGTAGCAACACTGTCTAATTAAGTGACTTGATCAGAGTCACACAGGCTGCAAGTGAGGGATGAGGGAAATAAATGCATGACAACAGAATGAAGCATATTATTAGCTGACTGTCTTAACCCTTTGCACACAACTGCCAATATCTGAACTTGAGTTGTTGCTTTTTTTTGAGAAGGTAAGATTCTCTAGGTACTTATTTTTACTTACTGTTGACTCACAAAAATGTGGAAAAGAACTGACTCCTTAAAAGACAATGAAAGAAAAAAGAATGAATGTGTGTGCACCTAAGCTCATCTTCAGTTCCCCTCTGATCTAGTTTTGCCCTGTTACATCTGTTACATGCAGGTTTATTTCATAGGTTCATAGGTTGATACTAGGCTATCTGCCCTAGGGCATTTATAAGCCTAGCCAGAGTGTATTTGGCTTTCGCCACCCTTTTAGATTAGTTGACTGTGCCTCTGTATAGTAGGTCACAGAAGATAGCCCTTTTGAGGTTAGTTTACTGTGCCTCTGTCTAGTAGGGACACAGAAGAGATCTCAGGGGTAAACCTATGATCTCCCATCCACTCGTCAAGATTTCTCTTGAAGAGGGTCATTGAGGGACTTTGCCTAACATGGATTGGGATTTTGTTCCAGAGTGAGGGGAGCCTCTGGGATATGAATCTGTCCCTCCAGCATGTCCTATTTATTTCTGTGCTGAGGTTTAAGTCCCTGGAGCGTGTAGCTCTAAAGGATTTGGATTTCCTGAGGTGGAGCATGTCCATTAATTCTGGGTTGGACATGGCTTTATACGTCAGGCACAGATCGCCTCTGAGTAGGCAGTAAGCAACTGAGTAGAGCTGGAGTTTCTTTAGCCTAACTGCGTAGGGCACCTGTTTGAGTCCCTTGATCCTCTTGGTGAGGTACTTTTGGGGTCTTTCCAGTTGCTGCAGGTGTCGGGTAAGGTACATCCCAAATGGGGCATTGTATTCAATTATGGGCCTGATGAGTGATGAGTAGAGGGGCACAATGACCTCTCTTGATTTAGATGTGAACCCTTTCGTGATAAGGTAGGCTATATAGAAGGTATTTCTAACCACTTTGGCAACGTGATTGTCAAAGGAGAGATTGCTATCTACTTGGGTCCCCAAATCCCTAATTACTTCTTCCGTACTTAATGGATTACCACCTATGTGGTAATTTGTGGGCACTTTGTTTTTCCCAAAGGGGATGACTATGCACTTTTTGGCATTTAGCTTTAGGCCATGGCTCTGGCACCAGTTATCCGTCTCTGTGAGACCCTTTTGGAGGATGCTTGTGTCAATCGGCGAGTTGATTATGGCACCCAGTTTGCAGTCATCTGCGAACTTGGTCAGCCATAGTCCTCCCATGTTAGCCTGTACCTCAGAGAAATATATACCGAACAAGAGAGGTCCCAGGACTGAGCCTTGTGGGACGCCACTTGTAATTAGTTTAGAGTCTGACATGGCACCTGCAATTCTGACCATGTGGGTTCTATCCCTGAGCCAGTTTGCAACCCATCTTGTGACATAGGGGTTGATATTTAAGCTGGTGAGCTTATTTATGATGCCCGAGTGGGGTATTGTGTCGAAGGCTTTTGCGAGGTCCAGGTAGGCTGTGTGGACTACCTTCCCTTCATCTATGGCCTTGGTGACTGTTTCAAAGAAGTCGACCAGGTTCAAGAGGCAAGATCTGCCCTTAACAAAGCCGAATTGGGTAGGATCCAGTGTTTGAAGGTTCCCAATGTCTTTGTTTATGAGTTTCATGATGATACGCTCCATAGCTTTGCAGACCAGGCTAGTCAGGCTTATAGGGCGATAGTTTCCGGGGTCCGTTGTGGCACCACCTTTGTGGAGTGGGACCACTGTTGCTGTACGCCATTCCTTGGGTACATATCCTGTAGTAAGGCTGAGATTGAACAGTGACTTTATGTGAGGGTTCAGTTCTTCTTGGAGTTCGTGTAAGACGCAGCCCGGGACACCATCCGGTCCCATTGATGCTGTGTTTTTTGCTTTGGAGAGGGCAGCTCTCACCTGTGCATCTGTGATGTGAGGGAGGCTACACTCTGTTGAGATAGACATTTGCTCTTTTGGGGGGAAGGGGGGGGGGGGAGAAGTTTGCACTGAACTTGTCTGCCAGGATGTTGGCAATGTCTGTGGGTTCAGTGTATTTTTTGTCATTTTGAACTAACTCAGAGCATATCTGGGAGTTGCCACCCAGGTTCCTGACATAACTAAAGAAGGCCTTGTGATTATCTTTAGCATCTTGTGCAATTTTTCTTTCGAAGCTGGCCTTAGATGATTTTATGAGGGGTCGTAGTTTCTTGCTAGTACTGATCAGAGATGCCTTCCCTTTTTGGGATTTTGCTCTATCATGTAGTAGCTTCCTCCTTCTGTTGTATAGCTTATTTATGGCTGGGGTCCACCAGACAGGTCTCTTGCCTTTGGAGGAATGAGTCTTGGTTTTATTTGGGATAGCACGATCCAAGCATTCCTGTAGGTGTCCATAGAAAGTGTTTGTAAAGGATTCTGCGGTTTGGGCCATATTTTCCACTGGCCCGGGGGCTTTGAAGGATTCCACCTCGGTTTTGAGAAGTGTGAAGTTTGCTTTTGAGAAGTTCTTCACTGTGGTTTCCTTGAATGTTGAATGCTAGATGCTTCAAAGCAGCTAAGAACACCGGTGAAAGTGATTATTTGCAGTATGGAGAAAAAAGCTTGAATATTTCCAAAAGTGCTGCTTCAGACCCACCTTTCAAGTATACCTCATTAAAGAAATGTTCCTCATTTTGAGCATCAAAAAGTCCATGTTCTTTGCTGTTCCCCATTGAAAGGGTCTATCACCCATTCGATGTTAAGAATTTTTTTAACTAACATCCATGGTAAATAATACTGAAGCATATTAATTCATCAACAGCAACTTTTTATTAGCTGCTTTGAAGCATCTACGTATAAAATAAATTTTAACCATGATGGGAGCTTTTTAGTAAGCTGTTAGTTACTGTTCCATATTTTGCCAGTTTGCTCCACATTATGAGAGGTAAAGTTCCACATTTGGAGATAAAAGGTTGAGAGCTATGGCTTCAGATTTAAACCATGACAACTCAGGAAGCAATAGAAAATAGAATAGAGATATGTACCACAGCTTTTCAACATTAAGACGTACAGCTCTATGTATTTATATTACAGACTAATAACACAACAACAGTGTAAGCAGCTCTTCCTTCGCTCATTCTCAGAAAGCCTGTATCCTCATGTAGCTTGGCTCCAGTCTGTCCCTATGGTTTGCCCAGTAATTATTCCTTTCATTTCTCTCCCTCATGTAGCTCAGACCAGTCTGTCCCCATGGTGTACCCAATAAATATTCCCTTCATTTCTCTCCCTCATGCAGCTCAGATCCAGTCTGTCCCCATGGTGTACTCAATAAATATTCCCTTCATTTCTCTCCCTCATGCAGCTCAGATCCAGTCTGTCCCCATGGTGTACCCAATAAATATTCCCTTCATTTCTCGCCCTCCTGTAGCTCAGATCCAGTCTGTCCCCATGGTGCACCCAATAAATATTCCCTTCATTTCTCGCCCTCATGTAGCTCAGACCAGTCTGTCCCCATGGTGCACCCAATAATTATTCCCTTCATTTCTCTCCCTCATGTAGCTCAGATCCAGTCTGTCCCCATGGTGCACCCAATAAATATTCCCTTCACTTCTCCCTGCATTAAGTTAGTGCAGGTACAGTAGTTTCTACTTATTTATTGATCAGCTTGATTAAATGGACTTCAGAACAAAATAGATACTCAAAGGTCACTTTCACTTTTTCTCCACATCTGCCGACTGTCTGTTTGCATTTATACAAGGTCATCATCTAGTCTCCTGTGAGGTTCCCTAGCTTCATTCTATTCCCCATTACCTCGATTTGAAGTGGGACCCCCTATTCCCTCCATTGAATTGGATCCCCTATTAACTCCATTGAAGTGGGTCTCCCTATTACCTCCTTTGAAGTTGGTCCCCCCCTATTACCTCCATTGAAGATGCAGTACCAGGCTTGCAGGTCCAGAAGTGTTTCTATATGCTTTTCATCCCCAGCTACAATGTGTAGAATTACTTGTCAGTGGCTTGTAAACAGCTAGTCATCACATGTGGTGTGCTATTTCTGGTCTTTACCAGGAGTTATCAGCATGGCAGACCCAGCAGCAATCTTTCACTCTCCGAAAGTGAATGACCCATTACCAGCCACACACTCGTACCTGTTTCTGTATGACTCCCCCACTACATGGATCACTGATCGATATCAGTTCATCTTAGTTTCAGTCAAAAGTTTTATCTTTCCATGTCATTGAATATTCTGTTTTACAGATTTTTTATCTTTATGATTTTGGGGGGGAAATATGCATGTTATGCCCTTATACAATGGCCAGTACCTCCATCACCCCCTTTTAACTGTATTATCACCCAAGGGTTTATAGCACCTTAAAGACCAGAATGAATTACCCCAGCCCCATGAATGTGTATTTAAGCAAATTGGTTTAAAGACATAATTTTAAGAAACAGTTCTCAGAAAACTGATGATATTGCTGCTGCAATATCTTCAAGTGGGTAGATGTGATACGTGACAAAAATCAATCCCTACAAACCTACTGTGCAGCTCCATGGTGTCATTTATACATTAAGGGAAGTGGCGTTCTTTGCCATCTGGAGAAAAAAATATTCCCTAATGTTTTTGATCCTTATCTGACAATAATACCTGGCCTACCAAACCTAAACTACCACTGTTTACATCTGTCCCACATCATGATACCTGGCTAACAAACCTAAACTACTGCTGTGAACATCTGCTCCACATCATGATACCTGGCCTACTAAACCTAAATTACTGCTGTGAACACCTGTCCCACATCATGATACCTGGCCTACCAAACGTAAGCCACTGCTGTCAACATCTGTCCCACGTCATGATACCTGATCACTGGTATTTGGAACTGGTTCCTTTAAAGGGAGCTTACATTTAAAATAAAGTTTTATATTTTCCCAAAACAGAATTTAAAGAGATTTGCAGGTTTAATGTACTAATTAGTGCAAAAATCTTGTGAAATTCTTGAATATAAGTTTAATTTAGATGCAAATTTCATGTACAGAAACAACTTACCCATATTTGGTGCAGTACTGGTCAGATTGACCTGCTCAGTCTTTGTATTCGTTTTAACTGGTTCTGTGATTTTTACTTTGAAGATTCTTCTCTCATGAAGCCCACAGTAATGGTGATGTAGGTGACAGGAGTAAATTCCTTCATCTGCTCTGACCAAATCTGTAATTGACAAAGAGAAGTCCCCTTCTCGAAATGCAGAGTCGCTGATGTTCATCTTCCTTCTGATGAATGTAGGGCCGTATGATCGGCGCTCTCCTGATGCATACAGGTCTATTAACCTGTCAGCACGATCATGGGACACACCTGGCGGCTGGCGATCCCAGTGCACAACTTGCTGTTCCTCCTCAAGGTGGTGCTCTATCCAAATTGGTTTTCGATTCACACATGGCAATATTACGTTGGTGCCAGCAAGTGCTACAATTACAACTTTTTCCCCATCCCAGTATATCTTAGCTTTCCGAACTGCAAAAATAAATGAAAAAAATAACCAAGTGCTGTGAATAACAACATGCAAATCATATTTTTTTAATGCAATCTTATAAAACATGCAGTTATTGCCAACTCTCTTTGCCATTCTGCTGTCAATCCAAGAAAACATTTCATTAGTCTTAAAAAGTGCAAGAGAGAAGTATATCTTTATAGCATATAACATTTTCCTGTAATTTATCCAAATGTAAGTATATAATGTCTTTGTTATTTAAAATCTCTTGCTTAAATAGATGACACAGATTCATAATACTGCCAGTACCGCATGTGTTAATATCACAGTACAAGTCTGCAAACTGACTGAAATGGATTGTGATGTTAAAATACAGGCAATCAGAAATTATAGAAGCTTTTAGTGGATGTAACCTTTCTTTCACTCTTTTCAACTTGCCATCAATCACACACTGTAACTAGTACTCCAATCACGCACTGTAACTAGTACTCCAGTCACACACTGTAACTAGTACTCCATGGCCAGCTCTAAGGATGTGCAGTTAAATATTGCCATTTATGTTTATTCTTCTGCTAACTGGGTAAAAGTAGATTGATCCTGTTGGAACCTTTTCAGCTACATTTCAAAAAAGAATAAAGAAAGAGCCACATAGGATGCAGTATATATTAGTGGGAGAGGGCTTACCTTCAAGTTTTTAACCCCTTTATTGAGTTATCACTTATGACACAGGCAAATTTACATTTATATAAAAGCAATCAAACCATATTAACAACTTCACATTTAGAAACATTATAGGATATATAACAAAATATGTGATGCATAATCTGAACATTGCACAAATCCTTCCCTTCCTGCCTTCTCTTAAACCTCACTCCTCCTCCAACACATTTTCTGCATGTTTTGTTTCCACAGTTTCCATTTTTTGTGTGTAATTTACTCCTACCCTTTTCTAAGGACCCCACTTCCTGCTCTTTTATCTTTTTTACAGCATTCACTACTTCAAGTATAGTGGTTTAAATTTTGATTTCCATTTTATAGGTTCATAGGTTCATACTAGGCTATCTGCCCTAGGGCATTTATAAGCCTAGCCAGAATGTGTTTGGCTTTCGACACCCATTTTAAATTTATTTTGCTATGCCCTTTTTCGAGGTTGGTATACTGTGCCTCTGTCTAACAGTGACACAGAAGTGATACCCGGGGTAAACCTACGATCTCCCATCCACTCATCAAGATTCCTCTTGAAGAGAGTCAATGAGGGACTCTGCCTAACCTGGACTGGGATTTTATTCCAGAGTGAAGGGAGCCTCTGGGTTATGAATCTGTCCCTCCAGCATGTCCTATTTATTTCAGTGCTGAGGTTCAAGTCTCTCGAGCGCGTAGCTCGATGGGATTTGGATTTTCTGAGGTGCAGCATGTCCATTAATTCCGGGTTGGACATGGCTTTATACGTCAGGCACAGATCGCCTCTGAACAGGCGGTATGCCACTGAGTAGAGCTGGAGTTTCTTTAACCGGGCAGCATATGGCAACTGTTTGAGCCCTTTGATCCTCTTGGTGAGGTACTTTTGGGGTTGTTCCAGTTGCTACAGGTGTCTGGTAAGGTACATACCAAAAGGGGCATTGTACTCAATTATGGGCCTGATGAGGGATGAGTAAAGAGGCACGATGACCTCCCCTGATCTAGATGTGAATCCCTTCATGATTAGGTGGGCTATATAAAATGTTTTTCTAACCACTTTGGCCACGTGGTTGTCAAATGAGAGATTGCTGTCAACTTGGGTCCCCAGGTCCCTAATTACTTCTTCTGTACTTAATGGATTTCCACCTATGTGGTAATTTGTGGGCACTTTGTTTTTGCCAAAGGGGATGACTATACACTTTTTGCATTTAGCTTGAGGCCATGGCTCTGGCACCAGTTGTCTGTTTCTATGAGGCCCTTTTGGAGGATGCTTGTGTCAGCTGGAGAGTCGATTATGGCCCAGTTTGCAGTCATCTGCGAACTTGGTCAGCCACAGTCCTTCCGTGTTGGCCTATACCTCCGAGAAATATATACCGAACAAGAGAGGTCCCAGGACTGAGCCTTGTGGGACACCACTTGTAACTGGTTTGGAGTCCGACATGGCTCCAGCAATTCTAACCATGTGGGTTCTGTCCTTGAGCCAGTTTGCAATCCATCTAGTGACATAGGGGTTTATATTTAAGCTGGTGAGCTTATCTATAATGCCCAAGTGGGGTATTGTATCGAAGGCTTTTGCGAGGTCCAGGTAGGCTGTGTGGACCACCTTCCCCTCGTCAATGGCCTTGGTGACTGTTTCAAAGAAATCAACCAGGTTTAAGAGGCAGGATCTGCCCTTAACAAAGCCGAACTGGGTAGGATCCAGTGTTTGTAGGTCCCCAATATCTTTATTTATGAGGTCCATGATGATCCTTTCCATAGCTTTGCAGATCAAGCTAGTCAGGCTTATGGGGCGATAGTTTCCAGGATCCATTGAGGCACCACCTTTATGGAGAGGGCCCACTGTTGCTGTACGCCACTCTTTGGGCACATATTCCTGTGTCTAGGCAATCCAGATGCTGTATCCCAGCTAAAAACAATAATTTCCTCAGTTACACTCATTTGCTTGCTCAGGATTCCTGACAGAGTTCTCTGTAGGGAATATTTAAAGTCTGCCAACTGAGTACACTCCAAAAACATATGCTCCCCCTTTACCTCTTTCTTCCCCATCACACCTCCAACATAATTGTTCATAGGTTCACAGGATGATACTAGACTATTGGCCCAGAGGCCCTTATAATCCTAGCCAAGAATTTTGCCCATGTTCTTTAAAAGTTAGCACCTGTTTCCCCCTGTCCAGCAGGGACACAGATGGGATCCCCAGGGTATATTTTCTGTTTCCCCTCCAGTCGTCCAGGTTCCTCTTAAAGAGGGCTAGATATTTACTCTGCTTGACATGGAGAGGGAGTCTATTCCACAGACAGGGGGGGTCTTTGGGACAGAAATCTATCCTGCCGACAAGTTCTATTAATGTCACAGACCAGATTAAGGCCTTGTGTGTAGGTTGCACAAGTGAGTGGAGGTTTGTCTTATGGACATGCAGCAACTCCATCAAGGCTGGGTCTGAAATGCCTTTGTATGCCAGACACAGGTCACCTCTGAGCAGTATGTATGAGAATGAGTAGAGGGGCAGGGCTTTTAGCCTATCTGTATAGGATATGATTCCGAATTCCTGCCCTCAGGTTTCCTTGCCCTCAGAAATGACTGTTTAAACAAAAAAGGCAGCGGAAGTGCCCTAATCTACTCTATTCTTCTCACCCTTGTTCCCCTCCAAATCACAATTCCACATTTCAATAATGCCAACCTCACTGCTGGTATACTTAAACTAAATAAACACAAGAACATCTGTATCATAGCCCTATACATCTCCCCTGGCAATAACATCCCTTTCATCAAAGATATTCTCCAATGGGCCTCAACTGAAATTAATTACGAAACTTATATTCTAGGTGACGTAAATATTGACTGAAACAAGATCAGTAGTCCTTCTCCTTCCCTATCAATCAACCTCTATAACTTTACCCAAGTAATCTTGTCCACCACCTGACCCAAGAAAACAAATCCCCCTGGATCCATCTTAGACTGGATCCTGGTCACCCACCCTAATAAACTAATGTACTCTGGTACAATTCCTAACACCATTAGCGACCACCTCCCAGCCCTCATTCTACACTCAACCAGCTCTTCTCCTCACCAGCATCAGTTCATCCACACTCGCAATCTTAGCAATTTCAACCCCCTAACTTTCTCTAATACTCTCAAACAGATGAATTGGCAAATCCTAAATACGCTTCTTCTTGACCAAGCTATAGAACACTTTAACTCAGTCTTCCTTGACACACTTAACTCCTAAGCCCCCCTAAGAAACAAAAGGATAAAAAATAATACTGTCTCCTGGCTAACCAAAGAGACCAGACAATGCATCAAAGGGACAAAACCTGGAAGCTCTTCCAAAACAACAAATTCCCTAAAACCCTTCTCCTATACAAACAACTTTGCAACCTCGCAAAAAAACAGATTTCTAAAGACAAGAAAACCTACTATTTGAAGCTCCAATCCTATAGTAACCCAAACCATAAACAATTCTGGAAATCCATAAATTCACTCCTAAATCCAGGCTCCAACAGTAACCCATGCCCTGATCCAAACTTATTCAACCTCAAACTAAGTTCCAAGTTTAATTCCTTTTTTATAGATACTATTGCTGAACTGACCAAGACTTTCCCCAACCATCATCCTCCTACCCCACCCTCCTCTACTTGCAAACCCTCAAGCAACTCTCTACCAATGTTTGAACTCAAACCTGTCTCTACTAAACTCATATAAGCTCTCCTTTCCAAACTCAAACCTTGCTCCAACGCAACTGATAATATTCCCTCCTCCTTCCTAAATGTGCTGCAGACAGCATAGCATTGGCAATCAGTATCTTAGTAAATAGATCCATAAAGGAAGCATATGTTACCAAACTCTGGCGCTCAGCCTATATTCTTCCTCTCCACAAAGGTGGCAGAAATACCAACATCTCTAACTTCCGGTCAATTGCTCTGTTTTCTCCTATTTCCAAAATCTTAGAAAAATGTATCCACCTCCACTCATGCCTTTTCTTACCCAAAACCAACTTCTCACATCAACCCAACATGGCTTCCACCCTGGTCACAGCACTATAACTGCACTACTCTCCTTTCTAGAAACTGTAAACCAAGCCCGAGACTCCGGACACTTAGTTTCCACCATACTCCTTGACCTTTCCAAAGCTTTTGACACAGTTTCCCACAAACATCTTATCCATCATCTTTCAAATCTTCATCTCTCAACAAATACCCTATCCTGGTTCTCCAGTTACCTATCTGACAGATCTCAGGCAGTCAAGTGGAAGAACTCCACCTCCTTCTTTCTTCCCACCCCAACTGGTGTACCGCAAGGGTCCATCCTTGGTCCCATGCTTTTTAACATCTTTATCAATAACTTTCACTCTGCTATACCACATGCTAAAGTTATTCAATATGCAGATGACTCTACATTACTCTGCTCAGCCTCAAACCTCTCTGAACGTCTAACAAAAACCCAAACTGCTTTTTCATCCACTGAACACTGGATGCACCAAAACCACCTTTCTCTAAATGCCAACAAATCCAAAATTCTACTTTTCCCTCCCTCCAAGGCTTTCCACTATGACAAAAATGCATTCAAAGTCCTTAGCCAAGCTAACTCACCCATAGAAGTGGTTCCCTTTGCTAAACTTCTAGTCATTACTATTGACGAACACTTCAAATTTGACATCCCTGTACAACAGAATATCAAAAAAAACCCATCAAAAGCTAGGTATGCTAAACAGAAACAATCTATTTCTTTCCACTTCCACCAGGCAAACCCTGGCTTCTACTTACCTTCTCCCTTCCTTACTATACGGAGCTCCACTTCTTTCACACCTGACTTCTACCATCTCTTCTAAGCTAGAAAGCTGCTATAATAAGATCTCTAAATTTGCCACTAAATCTAAAAACTCCACACACCATTGCCTCACCCTTCACTCTCTAAATTGGCTAGAACTCCCCAACTATCTTGACTTCCTCCAACTGACCACAGCACATAGACTTATATTTTACCCAAATAAATGCCCTGCACTAACAGACATCCTTCCCCCATACACCCCTAATAGACCCCTCAGATCTGAACATCAAAATCTAATTACCATCTACAAACCTAATCGACCTGCTGGCCAACATCTCCTATCCTTCTCACGAGGCAAACAATGGAATTCTCTCCCTTCTTCTCTAAGGCCTTCATCAACTACTGATAACTTCAAAACCCAGCTATTCAACCACCCAGCTTCTAAATGGAAATACTCCTGCTATTCAACCACCCAGCCTCTAAATGGAAATACTCCTGCTATTCAACCACCCAGCCTCTAAATGGAAATACTCCTGCTATTCAACCACCTAGCCTCTAAATGGAAATACTCCTGCTATTCAACCACCTAGCCTCTAAATGGAAATGCTCCTGCTATTCAACCACCTAGCCTCTAAATGGAAATGCTCCTGCTATTCAACCACCTAGCCTCTAAATGGAAATACTCCTGCTATTCAACCACCTAGCCTCTAAATGGAAATACTTCTGCTATTCAACCACCTAGCCTCTAAATGGAAATACTCCTGCTATTCAACCACCTAGCCTCTAAATGGAAATACTCCTGCTATTCAACCACCTAGCCTCTAAATGGAAATGCTCCTGCTATTCAACCACCTAGCCTCTAAATGGAAATGCTCCTGCTATTCAACCACCTAGCCTCTAAATGGAAATACTCCTGCTATTCAACTACCCAGCCTCTAAATGGAAATACTCCTGCTATTCAACCACCTAGCCTCTAAATGGAAATACTCCAGCTATTCAACCACCTAGCCTCTAAATGGAAATACTCCTGCTATTCAACCACCTAGCCTCTAAATGGAAATACTCCAGCTATTCAACCACCTAGCCTCTAAATGGAAATACTCCTGCTATTCAACTACCTAGCCTCTAAATGGAAATACTCCTGCTATTCAACCACCTAGCCTCTAAATGGAAATACTCCTGCTATTCAACTACCTAGCCTCTAAATGGAAATACTCCAGCTATTCAACCACCTAGCCTCTAAATGGAAATACTCCTGCTATTCAACCACCTAGCCTCTAAATGGAAATACTCCTGCTATTCAACTACCTAGCCTCTAAATGGAAATACTCCTGCTATTCAACCACCTAGCCTCTAAATGGAAATGCTCCTGCTATTCAACCACCTAGCCTCTAAATGGAAATACTCCTGCTATTCAACTACCTAGCCTCTAAATGGAAATGCTCCTGCTTTCACCCTACCTAAAATACTCCATAACTGCACCATACATTCTCTCCATGACTTTAGCTATCTCTCTTTACAATCCTACAGTGGATTCCAACTCTCTACAACTTCATCCTACTTGTAAATATTGTAAATAGAAAGTCTGGTGAATCCCTATGAAGGGCACAAATAACTCCTTTTCACTTATCTTCCTTACTACTTATAAGACTCCTCAATTTTGTAAATATATCTGTTTCTTCATAATATTTTTTTTTCTCCACGGTGTTCCAAGCATCATATACTGTTTAGTTAATTATGCCTACATTGTATGTCAATTGTAAACTGCCTCATTCACTGTAAAATTTAAAACTGTACCATATTATGAAACCTTTTTGACTTGTAATAATATAACTTTTCCTTATGTTTTATGGAGCTTTTCTCCCCGGGCCTCCACTGAAAACGGGCACACCTGAGCTCAGTGGACTTCCCCGGTACCCAAACTGAAATAAATAAATAAATAATGTGTTTGAGATCCTGGATTTTCCTGGTAAGGAACCTCGGTGGTCTCTCCAACTGCTGCATGTGCTTGGCAAGGTACATGCAGCAGTTTACATGAACTCCAAGAAGAGCTAAACCCAAACATAAAACTACTGTTCAATCTCAGCCTTACTACAGGATATGTGCCCAAAGAGTGGAGTACAGCAACAGTGGTCCCTCTCCATAAAGGTGGTGCCTCAACGGATCCTGGAAACTATCGCCCCATAAGCCTGACTAGCTTGGTCTGCAAAGCTATGGAAAGGATCATCATGGACCTCATAAATAAAGATATTGGGGACCTACAGACACTGGATCCTACCCAGTCCGGCTTTGTTAAGGGCAGATCCTGCCTCTTAAACCTGGTTGATTTCTTTGAAACAGTCACCAAGGCCATTGACGAGGGGAAGGTGGTCCACACGGCCTACCTGGACCTCGCAAAAGCCTTCGATACAATACCCCACTTGGGCATTATAGATAAGCTCACCAGCTTAAATATAAACCCCTATGTCACTAGATGGATTGCAAACTGGCTCAAGGACAGAACCCGCATGGTTAGAATTGCTGGAGCCATGTCAGACTCCAAACCAGTTACAAGTGGTGTCCCACAAGGCTCAGTCCTGGGACCTCTCTTGTTCGGTATATATTTCTCGGAGGTACAGGCCAACATGGAAGGACTGTGGCTGACCAAGTTCGCAGATGACTGCAAACTGGGCGCCATAATCGACTCTCCAGCCGACACAAGCATCCTCCAAAAGGGCCTCATAGAAACAGACAACTGGTACCAGAACCATGGCCTCAAGCTAAATGCCAAAAAGTGTATAGTCATCCCCTTTGGCAAAAACAAAGTGCCCACAAATTACCACATAGGTGGTAATCCATTAAGTACAGAAAAAGTAATTAGGGACCTGGGGACCCAAGTTGATAGCAATCTCTCATTTGACAACCACGTGGCCAAAGTGGTTAGAAAAACATTTTATATAGCCCACCTAATCATGAAGGGATTCACATCTAGATCAGGGGAGGTCATCGTGCCTCTTTACTCATCCCTCATCAGGCCCATAATTGAGTACAATGCCCCTTTAGGGATGTACCTTACCAGACACCTGCAGCAACTGGAAAGACTCCAAAAGTACCTCACCAAGAGGATCAAAGGGCTCAAACAGATGCCATATGTTGCCCGGTTAAAGAAACTCCAGCTCTACTCAGTGGCATACCACCTGTTCAGAGGCGATCTGTGCCTGACGTATAAAGCCATGTCCAACCTGGAATTAATGGACATGCTGCACCTCAGAAAATCCAAATCCCATTGAGCTATGAGCTCGAGAGACTTGAACCTCAGCACTGAAATAAATAGGACATGCTGGAGGGACAGATTCATAACCCAGAGGCTCCCTTCACTCTGGAATAAAATCCCAGTCCAGGTTAGGCAGAGTCCCTCATTGACTCTCTTCAAGAGGAATCTTGATGAGTGGATGGGAGATCGTAGGTTTACCCTGGGTATCACTTCTGTGTCACTGTTAGACAGAGGCACAGTATACTAACCTCGAAAAAGGGCATAGCAAAATAAATTTAAAATGGGTGGCGAAAGCCAAACACATTCTGGCTAGGTTTATAAATGCCCTAGGGCAGATAGCCTAGTATGAACCTATGAACCTATGAACCTATGCCGAAGGGGGCGTTGTACTCAATAATGGGTCTGATAAGGGAGGAGGACAGGGATGTTATGACCTCTTTGTTCCTGGATGAAATACCCTTATTTATGAGGTGGGCCATGTAGAAAGCCTGCCATACAATGGAGGCAATGTGGTGGTCAAAAGTCAGGTTACTATCAACCTGGGTGCCCAAGTCTGTCACGTTGTTATTAATGTGATAATTATTGGGGATGACATTCTCCCCAAAGGAGATAATGATGCATTTCATGGCATTCAGTTTAAGGCCATGCTTCTGGCACCAGTCATTAGTTTGGGCAAGGCCCTCTTGGACCATGTTCATATCACTAGGGGAATTTAAGACATTGCCCAGCTTGCAGTCATCTGCAAACTTGGTCAGCCACAGACCACTGGTTTTGGCTTGCACCTCATAAAAGTATATCCCAAACAGTAGAAGCCCCAACACTGATCCTTGGGGTGCACCGCTCGTTATGGGTCTTCTACTAGAGGTGGCTTCCCCTACTTTGACTGAGTGGGTTCTATCAGTGAACCAGTTTGGTAACATAAGGGTTGATGCCTAGCTGGGAGAGTTTATCTATTATGCTTGAGTGGGGAATAGTGTCAAATGCTTTGGTTAGGTCAAGGTAGGTGGTGTGCACCATCTTCCCCTCGTACATGGCTTTGGTGACTGTTTCAAAGAAACTGACCAAGTTTAACAGGCATGATTTTGAAAAAAAACAAACTGTGTGGGGTCAAACATTTGGAGGTTGCCAATGTCCTTGTTTATAAGGTCCACAATAATGCATCCCATGGCCTTGCAGATCAGGCTAGTAAGGCTGATGGGCCTATAATTGCCTGGGTCAGTGGATGCTCCACCTTTGTGTAGAGGGATGACAGTGGCTGTCCTCCAAATCATCTGGAATGAAGCCAGTGTTCAGGCTTTGGTTGAATAGGGTGTCTAATGGAGCTGAGAGCTCATGCCTGAGTTCATGTAGGATACAGCCAGGGATGTTATCATTCAGAGTAGATTTGGGTGTTGCTTTTGAGATTGTGGACATATGTGAAGAAGGCCGTGTGATTGTCCTTGGTGTATGCGGCCAATGTGGACTAGACGTTGGTTTTAGAGGATTTCACCAGTGACCTTATTTGCTTGTTTAGACAAAGGAGAGATTGCTTCCAACTTGGCACCTGCCCTTCTTGGTCCTGGACAGTAATTTTTTCCTTCTATTATAGAGTTTGTTTATTGCTGCTGTCCACTAGACAGGTTTACTCTTCCTTGAAGAAGATGATTTGGTCTTGTCAGGTATTGCTTAGTCCATATAGCTATGTAGGTGCTCATATAGTTTTTTGGTGTAGGCTTGGACATTAGTGCTAGTTCCAACTGAAGGGATGATGGCTGTGAAGATGCTTATACCTGCTCTGAGGAGATTGTAGTCAGCCTTGGAAAAGTTTTTTTTTTGTTTGACTCTGATGGGGGGGGGGGGTTAGGGGAGATGGTGACTTCAAAGGTGAGCACTTTATGGTCGAATCTTACCAAGGAGGATAACACTGTAGGAGTGCTACAGTGGCTACCCATGTTGCTTAGGACCAGGTCCAGGATATTTTCACCTCTTGAAGGGGTGTCGAACAGCTGATCCAATGCATTGGCACTGACAAAGTCGAGGAATCTCTGGGCATTCATGTTTTGGCTAGAATAGGTCTTCCACTCTATGGTTGGGTAGTTAAAGTCACCCAGGATCAGGGTAGAGGGTTGAAAGTTGATGCATTCAAGTAAGTCCAGATAGGTGGAGTGGGCATCCTGAGTCATGGCTGGGGGTCTGTAGCTAGCTATGATTTGAATAGGTGTTTTGTCAACAGTTAACTGCACTTCTAGTGTTTCCTGTGCAGCATACCATTTGATCAGCCTGGAGTTATGTATGTCTTTGATAAATATTGAAAGTCCACATTCTTTGGCTTTGTAGCCCTCAATTTGGGGTGTGAAAGTATGGTAGGATGAGTAACCTAGTAAGGCTGGGGTACTCTCCATAGCTTTGAGACAGGTTTCAGTGACTGCACAAATGTCAGCATCCTCCAGGGCAAGGAATGCTTGCAATGAGTGCAGTTTCATGCTAAGACTCCTAGCATTTAGCAGCATGACCTTTAAATTTAGTTTATAAGAATTTTTCATGTTGGTAATTTTGTGCTCATGACTTTGCCTAAAAAAGGCACTATGGGGGAGGCAAGAGCCTTTGCCAGAAGCCTAAAGCCCAGGGGAGACAGATCAAGGCCATCTCTGGCAAAGCATCGTGGTTTGTCAGTCATGTCCTCCCAGGCTGTCAGGTACTGGATCTCCTTGGAATGACACCAGAAACTATGCCAATTGTTAAAGTCAATCATTTTCTGTTTGTACTGAGGTATCATTTTGGGTGATGGTAGGATGCTGCTTAAGGCTAGGGACATACCTGCCTGGGGCACATATTCTGCAAGCTCAATCGTGTCTCTCTTCATATAGTCCAGAGAGGTACATCTCAAGTCATTCACACCAACATGGACTATGACAGAGTCATAACAGTACCTGTTGTTAAGAGACTTCAGTGCGTCCATGAAATGGTGGATTCTAGCACCTGACAAGCAACTTACTGTGACTTTCTCCTTGTCTAGCCTGGTGAGCAGCACATCTGTGTGTCTCATGATAGAGTCTCTTATGACTAGTACGTTATGCCATCTACCTGAGGAAATATTCTTTGGGGTTTATTCATGGTATAAAAATACCTATGCAGACACTTCCAAGCAAAAATCCTAAATCTTCTAGACTTTGTTGCATATTTGGGAGTCATGCATATGTCCTCCCATTGTTTCTTTGTGAATTGCATATTTAATCTCTCTTCCCGTATCTTCTGACCTCTTCTGATTGATTCCTATAGTTATTGTGCAAAATATTATATACAATACTAATTATCCCTTTATTTACAGCAGCTTATCTTCTCGATTCAGTTAAAAACTCAACCAGTGCAGTTCTTTCATTTAGGATTCACCTATCCCTTTTTCTTTTCTATACTCTGATATCAGTCCTTTATAGGGAAGGCAGTCCAAAAGATTTTTTGATCTGTTCCCATTCTATGCCTTTCCTTCTTTAATTATTTGCTCCCAATACCTTGACTCCTTTGCCAACTTCCTCCAGTAGATAACAGCCCCCCTTTGCCTGTTCTCTGTACCCCTAATTGTTGTCATCCCTATAGGCACAATCTCGTTTCTCCATTCTAGTGTTGGCTTAGTACTTAATATGTTTCTTGCTAGTTTATGAGTAGTCTGTAGGACTATTGTTATCGTCCTTAAAGATCTGCATCTAACATCCCATTCTTTCTTTATTTCTTGAATTACTCCCTGCTTCACCATCATCCCTTTCCACTTTGAATTCTAGGTTCCTTATCTGTGTAGCTCTGAAATATCCTTGTTCAAATCAGTTAATCCTAAACCTCTTTGTTCTGTTAGATCAATTTATCCCACTTGACTCTTGCCATCTCCCCCTCCCAAATAAAATCCTTCGACTCTTTATTAATTACTGTCACAACTTCTCTTCCGGTTGATAAACATATGCATGACCTGTGTATAAACTAAAGAGAGTAAAAACATTTTATTGTTTGTGTCTTGCTATCCATATCTATAGGCAAGAGTTTCCAATTTCTCACTTTTTGTATTATCTTTTGTTTAGTTTCCTCCACATATCCTTAGTTGCCATAACCGAATCCTTTTTAATTCTTACTCCTAAATGCTTCATTTTAGCATGTCCCCGTGAATATGGGTATTGCCGGACAAGTTCATGTGTTGGTACATAGTATACAGCTACAGTCATTCATTTTATATCCTGAAAAACTGGAACTGTCTCAGAATATTCAACAACACTGAGCTTTTCTTTTCTAGTTCAATTAGACACAAAATAATATAATCTGCAAATAATACCAAATTTTCTCAAACACCATATCAATTATATCCTTGAATTTCTGAGTCCCGTATTTTCTATGCCAGTAGTTCATATATTTTATTTATTTATTTATTTATTTATTTATTAGCATTTGTTTACCAGGAAAGTCCACTGGGCCAAAAAGAGGTAATTTTCAGTGGAGGCCCAGGAAGACAAACTCCACAAATACAATAGTATGAGTTTACATAGTATTAAGACAGTTAGTGAAGCATAATGCATTGTGTAAAGCATAGTTAATGCATTATAAAACACAAGTAGTGAATTACTAAAAACAAGATGCATTGTACAAAACACGACTGCATTATTAAACACAAGTAATAAAGAGGAATACAATCTATTACAATTCGAGGCACACTTTAAGAATATAGATAATAGTTTAAGCTGTCGAATTACAATTCAATTCAGGGCGCACTTTGAGTATATCCCAAGGAAGGGTGTATAGAAGAAATGTGTGACGGAGAGAATAAGAAGAGATAGGAAGACTTATGGGGTTATGTAATAGCAGATGGAGGTATTGAACAAATACAAGTCCATACGGAGAGGAGATATGTGTGGAGGATGGTTTTATAGATGGCAAAACATTGATGTGAATCCTTCTAATTAACCTTATAATTATTATTGTATCAGGACACACAAATACTTCCATTGTCCTACTCGTAATTGTAACATGCTTTCTCCGCATCAAGACCCACAAATTGAAGCATTTTCTTACATTCTCCTTCCCTCTGGATCATCATTGTTCTATTAATGCTGTAATGTTTACCTCCCCTCCACAAAACCACATAGGTCCACATCTATCAGTTTTTCAGTTTTGGCATCACCTTTGCTATTCTTTTAGCCATTATAGACATAAACACTTTGTGATCATGGTTTAGAATTGAGCTTGGCCTACATGAAGCTGGATATGATGGGTTTTTACCATCTTTAGGTATTATAGCCACCACAGCTTTTTTCCAAGATGCTGGTGCCCCCCTTCCTTTTAAAATACTGTAAAACAAAACCTTCCAGATTTTTATCACTTTTTTCCCTTTTAACTTCCAAAGGAATACCATCTATTCCTGGGGACTTAGGTTCATAGGTTCATAGTTTAGTACTAAGCTAACTATCCTTGCGAGCCATTTTAAGCCTAGCCAATTATCCCTTCTGAGACTCAAACCCTGCACCTTGTGTTTGTAAAGCAAACACCTTAGCCATTAAGCCACCATCCCAAACCTTTTTTTGTAGATTTCTTATTTATTGACTGGGAACGTCCAACTAGAACATATCCTATTTTCAGTGGAGGCCCAGGGAGAAATATTCCAAAAGCATGTCTTTGGAATGTGACAGGAAACCCATGCAAACACAGGAAGGACATGCAGACTCTGAACAGAAGGCACCCCAGCCAAGAATCAAACTAGAGAACCTCTTGCTGTGAGGTGACAACTTTGACTGCTGCACCATGGCCCTACTCAGATAGCTACCTAGATTGGTTATACATCATTGTTTTTACCTCATCTTTTCCTATCTTAACTATTAAATGTTGAGCCTCATTTTTCTCTAACCTTGGCACAATTGTCTTCCATAAATATTTCCATTTGTTTTTTTCTTGATTAACTCACTTCTCTGATTTATACAAAAGTTATTTTTCTTATAAGTTCATAGGTTCACATTTTTCTTGTGATAGGCTCCCTAAGTTTGGCAACAACCCTTTCTAGTTTCAGTTACCTAAGCTGCTGTGCTAAATGTTTTTGTGATATGCAGTTATTATCAAAACAGTTGCTTAACAGCAATCTTTCTAAACCCATGCATATTATCCAGATATTCCCTTATTTTCTCATCAACACTGCAATTATACCACCTCTTGTTCTGGGAGATTCCCCTTATTTTGTCATACTTCAGCTTTCATCAGCTCCTCTAAATAATTCTTGTTAATTATTAACCAAATCTCTTTTTCTTTTATTGTTATACTATTTTTAAACTCCACTTTCCTTTTAGCCCACTCACCAGCTGTAACTTCTGGTCACTCCCTTACTCTCCAGGTCCCCAATAAGACTCCCCACTGACACAGGTATAGGATCCAGATCTCAGCCTAGTGGGCAAGCTAAAACCTCCAGCACACTCTCTGTCCAACCAGTGCTTCGTGTCCCTGCCCAAGTAGCTGACACACACACACACACACACACACACACACACACACACACACACACACACACACACACACACACACACACTTTGAGAAGAGTTTATATAACCACACAGACACTCCTGGGGAAGGCTGGCACAGGTTCTCCAGCTGTGCCCCCATTTCCCAGACTATACAGCAGTACCAGCTGCCACCACCCACTAATATTTATCAGCTCAAAGGCCCTTAAAAGGGTGTCCAATTATTAATGTGCAATATTATTATCCAATTGGTAGTATAGCCCAGGGCTAAAGCTATTGGAGTGGCTTTGTACAATTTTACCAAAGGAATGCAAGTACTCTGAAGAGCTTAAATTATCTCTATCAAAAACAACCACAGTTGAAGGGGTTTAAAATATTTAATAACAAATAGAACACAAGACAATACTTTTTACTACACAGTGCTAGTCAAATGTTCAGAGATCACAGATAAATACTTAAAATAATTCAGTAGTGCAGTTCTGACATCACAGAAAAACACTTAGTCTAATCTTTCTAGTTTCTAACTATTTCTAAGAGAAAACACAAGTCTAGGATAAACTACATATAGTGCAAGACAATGCTGGTGAGTTGGATGGTCAAGACAAAAATGCTTAATGCTCTCTGATTCTCTCTGTTTTTAAAATCACATTCCTGGTTCACATTACATCATTCTTCACACTTCCCTGGGTTCCCAGGCTAACAGAAACTACATTTACATTCTTCACCTCTGGGCAGAAACTAGAGAAATAAAGGACATTTATGCATGCAAATTCTGGCCATTAACTCTGGCCTTAAAACAATAGGCAGGATGCCTCACTCTAGACTTCCTGTCTCCAAGTTTTAACATCAAAGGGTCACAACATGCTTTACTTGATCAGTAGAGTGCACTGTTATTACATTTTTTCAGTTCCACATGTAACATTATTTTTACTATTTAAGATACAAGTCTGTGGTTTACATTAATATTTACAGATGACAGAATTATCTCCAAAATTCTATCTGGCTAGGCTGGCAGCCTTCACCTATCTTCACCCAATCTTTACAAATACAAATACCACCTTGGGTCTCTCCTGAAAAGAAGCCACTAGCCTACCCTGGTCAACTAAGAATAACTAAATACATTACTGGTCTTTTGCACACCTTACCCTGTATTCTTACATAGAATTTTGTGTTACCTTATTCTCTTTGCTGTACATTGTGCACTTCATCTACCTGCTAAACAAAAACGAACAAGAAAAAAATAGTTTTACTGCAAGTTGCATTTGTTTACATCAATGTGCCAGTCTGTTAACGAGAGTCTATCAGATGGTAATCATTTCCCGGGTTGTGTTCTTCTCTGAGAAATGCTGTAATATCTATTAAGTGTTGTCACATGACAGGGAAACCATTTTGAAAGACAACAACGATACTTGCAAGAACAGAACTACGGGGAACAACTGTGGTTGCAGTACAGTGAGCAGGTAGCAAAGACTAAGATTAAGAGAGAGGTTAACACAATGTTTATTTTTATTTTATTGCACTGTTCTGAAAGAAGTCAACAAGGTACAGACCTGAAATGTAGGTTTCAGTATTAAATTTGGGTGGGAGAGTGATTAGCTTTCAAAAAATCTGTAGAGTGCCACAGTAAGCAAGCCACGTACATACATCTGTATGTTCTGTCAGTAAAAGTAAGAAAAGAGAGAGAGATGTACTGTGGCCGATTCTCCACCTGTGCTGCTCTTCACATATGTAGTCATTAAGCATGCAATCATGGGGACCATCTAGGAGGCTAGTCCAAATTCCCAGTTGCCCAAAAGCACTCCCTCATTGTGACTTGCTCAAGGTAACACAGTAGCAAAATGAAGGTTGATGTAATCGAACCCTTTACCAGAGGAAGTAGCTTGTTAGCCGATTATAGCCTTAGTATTCTGTGTTAATTGTCAGGCATAATCGTCAGTAGTTATCGCGTGGATGCTGTATAAATTATAAGAGGTTCAAGGACTGTGGCAAGCGATGAAAGGAAATATTCATGCCTGACATTAGATCTTTTCACTTCAAGCTTTGGGTACATAAATTATGTTAACTATTTTAGAAAATTCAACAGAGATATTGAAGCAGTGAACAATTTAAGGTGAGTTCATCTCCAGACAACTGGGGGGGCAGCCTATCAGCTCCTGGAGCATGCGTGGAAGTTAGGGAAGAATTCAACACAAGGGACGATTGTGTGAAACTAGAAACTAGGGTGTGTTTGTTGAAGAACATACAGTGAAGGACAGGTGATGAAAAGCTACAGGCATTAGCCTAGCTATTTCCAAAGACATGCCTTCTCACAAATATAGATCCTCAGACTCTGATAATTTCCATACTCCATCCAGCCTAAACAAATCTGGCATTTCTAGCACTGCAGGAGCGTTCTTAAACCATACTATAACCACTCTATCTTGATCAGGCAAATACTTGGTAATATTCCATGCAATCATGCCCTCATGCCTCACCTGTCATCAAACTGGATCTGTAACTTGCATTATTTGGTCATTATAAACTGTCCCAGCAACATTTATCCTTATTATACTATATCTCTAATTATGCAATAAAGGGAAAAATAGCATTCCAAAACGAGAATGCTGATTGGACAGCACTCTTTGGGAGGCTGGAGGTTGTCATAATCATTGAGGTGTTTACCACACACACACACACACACACACACACACACACACACACACACACACACACACACACAAGTTTAATTCTCACGTTGATGGAAATTGTTCATAGGTTCACAGGTGTTTACTAGGCTAACGACCACAAGGGCCTTTTTAAGCCTAGACATGCATCCCAAATCTCTGACAAGTTCTGATACCCTTGATAAGTGTAGGCATGGGCCTGGGAGATGACGCATTTACAAGTTACCTGTGTCCATTAATGACATAGGTGCCAAACCAGGGATGAATTTCCAGTTTCCATCCAATTGTCCAAGTTGCACTTGAATTGGGTGAGGGAGGAACTCTGCTTCACATGGATGGGAAGCCTGTTCCATAGATGGGGTAATCTCTGGGATACAAACCTATCTCTCTAGCAGGTCCTATTTATATCACAGGCAAGGTTTAATTCTTTAGAATGGGTAATTCTGGTGCTGTTTGTTTTGTGGATATGCAGGAAGTCCGTGAGAGTGAGGTATGACAATGCCCTATATGCCAGGCACAGATCTCCCCTCAAAAGCCTGTAGGAGACAGAGTACAGGGATAGGGCCTTGAGGTGGTCTGCATAGGACATTTTACTTATGCCCTGTATTATTTAAGTGAGGAACCTCTGAGGACATTCCACTTGTTGGACATGTCTGGTTAGGTACATACTAAAGGGGGCATTGTACTCAATGACAGATATGATGAATGCCGAATACAGTGGAACAAAGACTTTCTTGGACTTAGATGTCATACTTTTGTTTATAAGTTGTGAAACATAGAATGATTTCCTCACCACTGTACACACGTGTTGATAAAGGCTAGATTAATATCTATGTGTGTCCCTAAGGCCCTGACTACTGGGTCAACTCTAAGGGGTCCATTGTCAATATGATAGTTACCAGGGATGGATGACTTTCCAAAGGATACTATTATGTATTTCTTGGCATTTAGTTTTATTCCATGGCTCTGATGCCAGTTGTTTGTCTATGTCAGCCCCTCCTGGAGAACATTTGTGTCAGTGTGAGATTTAATGACAGCTCTTAATTTGCAGTCATCTGCAAATTTAGTCAGCCAGAGACCACTGGCATTGGTCTTGACTTCTGAGAAGTAAATGCCAAAAAGGAGCAGTCCAAGGACTGATCCCTGAGGGACTCCACTTGTGACTGGCCTCTTTGTAGAGGTGGACTCCCCAATTCTAACTTCCTGGGTGCTGTCTGTAAACCAGTTCGTATCCACCAGGTGACATACGGGTTTGTATCTAACCTCTTGAGTTTGTCAACAATGCCAGAGTGGGGTATTGTATTAAATGCCTTGGCCAGGTCAAGGTAGGCAGTGTGAACGGCTTTGCCCTCATCCATTGCTTTGGTGACCTTCTCAGAGGAAGTCCCCCAGGTTGAGTAGGCACGATCTGCCCTTGATGAAACCAACCTAGGTTGGATCCAGTGTCTGGAGGTTTACTTTATCTCTTTTGATCTTTTCCATAATTCTTTCCATGATTTTACATGCAAGACTAGTGAGACCTATGGGTCTGTAGTTTACAGGGTCTATAGATGGCCCACCTTTGTGCAGAGGGATGACTGTTGCTTTTCACCATTCATGAGGCATGAAGCCTGTTTAGAGGCTACAGTTAAATAGTGATTCCAGAGACCTTGATAGGTCATGTTTCTATTTAGAAGGCATTCCAGAATATTGATTGTGCCCATTGATGCAGTATTCTTGATCTTAGAGAGCATTAAGGACCTGTTCCCTAGTGATAATAGGGGGAGTTATATTTGATGATATTTCCTTAGGGAAGGTTGAGGGGTTTATATTATATGCACGAAAACTGAATCAAACCAACACGTATTGAGCAACACGTAAAGGGAAAGCCTAAAACATTGAATCACAAACACAACAAAACCAACAAACAAATACTGTCATTGACTGTTGTATGCAGTGGGCAAGCCCCCCTACACCCCCACAACCCCCTACTTAAATATACCAACTCTGAGATCGCACTCCATTGAAGCAAAGGGAAGAATTCCCTACGATAGTCTCAGTTCATACCTTCGATATTGTGAATATTCGCTCTTTATGTGTCACTCAATACGTGCTTGCACGATTCAGTTTTTGTGCATATAATATAGACCCAAGGTTGAGGGGGTAGAGGAGTAAAGCTGGTGTTGAATTTATCAGCCAGGAGGTTTGCTATATCTTCTGGCTCAGTATAGGTGGCTCCATTTACAATGAGCTCTGCACACAATTGTGTATTGCCTTTAAAGTTGCGACATAGCTAAAGAATGCCTTGTGGTTGCCCTTGGCCTGGGAGGCCAAACTTACCTCAACTTTGGCTTTGGTAGACTTTATTTGTCCTCTGAGTTGTTTGTTTAGTTTGATGAGAGTGCTTTTATCCTGGTGGGTGCTGCACTTCCTAATTTTTTGCCATGATTTTCTTCCTCCTGTTATACAGCCGATTGATTTTGTGATTCCACCAGGGGGGCTTGTTTTTTGAGTTAGTTCTGTAATTCTTCCTGGTGGGTACAACTGCCTCTATGCAGCTATTAACAAGCTTGTACAGGGTTTTTGTGAACAGTTATGCATAGGCAGAAGTGTTCTCAGGGTTTATGGGGGCTTGAAATTTTGCCAGGTTCTCACCTAATACCAGGAGGTTAGCCTTAGAATAATTCCTGCATATTCCAGGTTTAGCTGGGGATTCAGGTTTTATTTTTACTTAAAAGGAGACCATTTTGTGGTCTGACCTTACCAGGGAATTACAGTAGGGGGTGTGCAGCAGTCTCCCATATTAGTGAGGACCAGATCCAGTATGGTTGCACCCCTGGTTGGTGTACTGAATATCTGGTCCAGTCTTGTATAGGCTTAAAATGGCCTGCAAGGGCAACTAGCCTCGTACATAACTATGAACCTATGAATCAGGGTGCTCATTGTAAATTGAGCAGAACCCAACAGAAAAAAGGCCAGCCGCTGATGTCTCCTTGAGTGGCTGGACTTCCTATTAACAGATACAGCAACCATTGTAACATATTTTATGAGGGACAGAGCAAATTTGAGGAACATCAAGAACAATCTATAAAACTCTGCACAGTTCAGTGGTCTTATTATCATACCTGACAACTGGCTAGACACTTGCATAATGTCTCTCATTTTCTTCTTATCTCTGTCTCTTTTATAAAAATGTCAACCACAAAGGGAAATCCCATCTTCCATACCAATTCAGCACTAAACTAATGTACTGAGTAATTGTGCCGACATAGGTGTATGCATGGGGTCTGTATCAGATTGTCCAAACCACAAAAGGTCAAATACCTCTTCAACGACCACTACTTGTCAAACTCTGAATCTGTCAAACGATCGTTTCCACAAACTGTTTCCCACGGTTAGTAACCAGTGGGACATGATCAGGAATATGCCCTTTTCCCCACTGTAGTGTGATCTCAGAGTTGGTATATTCAGTTGGGAGGGTGGGAGGCACAGCTCTCCACTTTGGGGTGTGTGGGGGCATAGCCCCCACCAGGGTGGGTTTTACATTTTGCTGTTTTTATTGCAGTCAGTAGGGTGGCCAATATGCTACTTACCATGGGAAAGATTTTCACTGTAGCAATTGTTGAACGGATTCACATTCAATGAAGAGGTATTCGACCTTTTGTGGTTTTGATAATGTTATATCGACCCGTAACCATGTGCAGTACATCAGTTTTGATCACAAAAGGTGGAAGAACACAACAGTCCCATTAAAAATTTCATTATTTAAGAAAGGTAAGCAATTTCTTTCTTAGATAACGTGATAGTAAAATAGCAATAATTTACTCCTGATTCTGGGAATATCAGGATTTACCCACAGCTGGCTTTGCTTAATTATTCTGGCTTCTCCCAAATGATCAAACCACACCAACCATGCGTAAATCCTGATATACTCACACACAGCTGAGGATTATTGCTGAAGGGCATCCACATTGCCTGTCCTCTGCCCTAATCCTCTTTGTATTAGCCCCCCACACACACACACACACACACACACACACACACACACACACACACACACACACACACACACGCATTACACACACGCATACACACAGACACACACGCATACACGCACGCACACACGCATACACACACACACACGCGCATACACGCGCGCACACACGCGCACAAACACACGCACGCACACGCACGCACACACACGCACACGCATACGCATACGCACGCATACACGCACACACATATGCACGCACACACGGTACAACGCATACACGCACGCACGCACACACGCATACACATTAAGCTGCACATAAGATACAAGCGCACGTACACGCATACACGCATACACACGCATACACACGCATACACGCATACACGCATACACGCATACATACACACACACGCATACACACACGCACACACGCATACACGCATACGCATACACATACAAACACACGCATACACGCATACACACGTACACACGTATACACACACACGCATACGCATACACACAAAACACACACGCATACACGCATACACACATACACAAAATATACACGCATAAACGCATACACACATACATACATACGCATACACGCATACACGCATACACGCATACATACGCACATACACATACATACACACACACGCATACGCATACACGCATACACACAAACACACGCATACACGCATACACACACGCATACACACACACGCATACGCATACATACAAACACACACATACACGCATACACGCATACACGCATACACACACACACACAAAATATACATACGCATAAACGCATATACACACACGCATACACGCATACACATACACATACACACACATAAATACATATGTACACATACATACACACATACACAACAAATACACACGCATACACACGCATACACAAATACACGCATACGCATACAAATACACGCATACACGCATACACAAATACACGCATACATACACACACACGCATTAACACACGCATACACGCACGTATGTACGCATACACGCATACATGTACACGCATACAAATACATGTACACACGCATACACATACACATAAATACACGCATACACGCATACAAAATACATGCATACACACACATACACGCATTAATAACACATACGCACACACGCATATACACACGCATATACACGCATACACACACGCATATACACGCATACACACACACGCATATACACACACGCATACACACACGCATATACACACGCATATACACACACGCATTTATGCATCGCACATACACACGCATATGTACACGCATACACGCGTACACACGCATACATACACTTACACATACGCATACATACACGTACACATACATACACGTACACATAAATATATACATATGTACACACACGCAAATACACATACACGCATACACGCATACACATATGTACACACGCATACACGCATATACATACACACACGCATAAACATACACGCATACACACGCATACACACACACGCATACACACACACACGCATACACGTATAAACACACACGCATAGACATACACACACGCATACACGCATACACGCATAAACACACACACACACGCATACACGCATAAACGCATACACACGCATACACACATGTATACACGCATAAACACACACACACGCATAAACACATATGTACACATTAACGCATAAACGCATACACGCATAAACACACACACGCATACACACATACACATACATACACATACAAACACGCATACACACGCATACACGCACAAACACACACACACGCATACACATACACACACACACATGCACACATACACATACACGCATACACATACACGCATACACATACACGCATACACATACACGCATACACATACACGCATACACATACACGCATGCATACACACGCATACACACATGCATACACGCATAAATACACACACACACGCACACACACACACACGCATGCACACACGCATAAACACACACACACGCACACACACGCACACACACGCATACACGCACACAAGTACAAACATACACACACGCATACGCATAAACACACACACACACGCATATACGCATACACGCATATACGCATAAACACATACACACATGTACACACACACACACACACGCATACACACATGTACACACGCATACACGCATAAATACACACGCATACACACGCACACGCATACACGCATACACACACACACACGCACACACGCACACACGCACAAACACACACGCACACGCACAGACGCACACACACACACAGACGCACACACACACACACACAGACGCACACACACATGCACACACGCACACACACACACGCACACACGCACACACATGCACACACGCACACACACGCACACACACACACACGCACACACACACATACAAGACACACACACAAACACACGCACACACGCACACACACAAACACATGCACACACACACGCATACACGCACACACACACACGCACACACACACGCAGACACGCGCACACACACACGCACACACACACACGCACACGCACACACGCACACACACACACGTACACACACACGCACGCACACACACACATGCACGCACACACACACGCACATGCACACGCACACACGCACACACACACACACACACACGCACACAGACACGCACACACACACACACACACACACACACACACACACACATGCACACACACAAATTCTTCCTCCTGTTATACAGCCGATTGATTTTGTGATTCCACCAGGGGGGCTTGTTTTTTGAGTTAGTTCTGTAATTCTTCCTGGTGGGTACAACTGCCTCTATGCAGCTATTAACAAGCTTGTACAGGGTTTTTGTGAACAGTTATGCATAGGCAGAAGTGTTCTCAGGGTTTATGGGGGCTTGAAATTTTGCCAGGTTCTCACCTAATACCAGGAGGTTAGCCTTAGAATAATTCCTGCATATTCCAGGTTTAGCTGGGGATTCAGGTTTTATTTTTACTTAAAAGGAGACCATTTTGTGGTCTGACCTTACCAGGGAATTACAGTAGGGGGTGTGCAGCAGTCTCCCATATTAGTGAGGACCAGATCCAGTATGGTTGCACCCCTGGTTGGTGTACTGAATATCTGGTCCAGTCTTGTATAGGCTTAAAATGGCCTGCAAGGGCAACTAGCCTCGTACATAACTATGAACCTATGAATCAGGGTGCTCATTGTAAATTGAGCAGAACCCAACAGAAAAAAGGCCAGCCGCTGATGTCTCCTTGAGTGGCTGGACTTCCTATTAACAGATACAGCAACCATTGTAACATATTTTATGAGGGACAGAGCAAATTTGAGGAACATCAAGAACAATCTATAAAACTCTGCACAGTTCAGTGGTCTTATTATCATACCTGACAACTGGCTAGACACTTGCATAATGTCTCTCATTTTCTTCTTATCTCTGTCTCTTTTATAAAAATGTCAACCACAAAGGGAAATCCCATCTTCCATACCAATTCAGCACTAAACTAATGTACTGAGTAATTGTGCCGACATAGGTGTATGCATGGGGTCTGTATCAGATTGTCCAAACCACAAAAGGTCAAATACCTCTTCAACGACCACCACTACTTGTCAAACTCTGAATCTGTCAAACGATCGCTTCACAAACTGTTTCCACGGGTTAGTAAACCAGTGGGACATGATCAGGAATATGCCCTTTCCCCACTGTAGTGATCTCAGAGTTGGTATATTCAGTTGGGAGGGTGGGAGGCACAGCTCCACTTTGGGGTGTGTACATAGCCCCCACCAGGTGGGTTTTACATTTTGCTGTTTTTATTGCAGTCAGTAGGGTGGCCAATATGCTACTTACCATGGGAAAGATTTTCACTGTAGCAATTGTTGAACGGATTCACATTCAATGAAGAGGTATTCGACCTTTTGTGGTTTTGATAATGTTATATCGACTGCAACTATGTGCAGTACATCAGTTTTGATCACAAAAGGTGGAAGAACACAACAGTCCCATTAAAAATTTCATTATTTAAGAAAGGTAAGCAATTTCTTTCTTAGATAACGTGATAGTAAAATAGCAATAATTTACTCCTGATTCTGAATATCAGGATTTACCCACAGCTGGCTTTGCTTAATTATTCTGGCTTCTCCCAAATGATCAAACCACACCAACCATGCGTAAATCCTGATATACTCACACACAGCTGAGGATTATTGCTGAAGGGCATCCATTGGGCCT